>NC_053423.1:12950429-13045429 GCF_016859285.1 Xiphias gladius | reverse complement strand
CTGACAAAAAAATCAGCTGAAAGACATTAAAACGTCTGCAGAGTTGAGGGGGATCGCTGAGTTGGGTCCTAATTCTCTCTTTGTTCATCATCATGAGCAATCATTTTTACATTACATGTACACCTTTAAATTAATATATCAATATAAAACAATTGATTATAGCAGCTTAGCTACATATCACCATTAATGTTAAACGGCAATTGTAGAATTACATTCTCATCAAAATGAAGGCTATCATAAAAGCTGCCCTGTGAGTTTGGAAAATAATTCACACTTGCTTCTATATCCATCTGAATTTGTTTTGAGTCTGAAACTCTACATGTGTGTCAGCAAAGCTAATTTATCAAGTTATTAGCTGGACCGGAAGTTACCTGAGGGTGAGTCAGTTGGCTCTGGGCAAACTGGGGCATTCAAAAAGGGCAGATACTTATTTGCACATTTGCAAATGCATGAATTACCTCCCTGTCTTTCTTTCCTTTCCATCATTACCCTCTTTCTTTGTCTTCTGATCTGCTGTTCCCACCATCACAGGAGCACACCTGGCTGCTGGTAAAAATCCACTATTCCCAGTTGCTGAAACACAAACTACACAACAACAGCACATGTAACAACATAGCTTTGCCATCTCTTCAATATTTAACTTTTTCTCCTCATACATGGAGTTGAATTTTTCATATGTGTTCAAAAGCCTACACAGCAATATCTCACAAAGGTTTACATGCAAACACAGCAAAACCGTAAGTCATGTGATAAATTATTAAACCTTTAAATGCCAGAATAGTGAAGATGCATCTTCAATGGAGGAATGGTCTCAAAAGGAATGGTTTCCAATGTACATTTACATTTTTCTTTGCAAGACTAAACTGAATAGGGTAATCTTAAATAATGGAATTTGGACAAATTTTAAATTAGGTCTTAATAGGTAAGGAGAAATACCTGCCCTTTCTAAATGAATGGTTGTCATCTTCACACAAGAACCCCTTTGATCACTACACTTATTAAATCTTTTAAAAAAATCCAGATCGTAATGACAGGCATATTGTTAAGAATTAATCCTTTTAATGCCTAAGCACTAATCATGCAGGAAACTTTTGACACAAATGGTCACTCTTTTGGCACGATGGTTACTGAAGAACTGAAACGGAGGCTTATTTTAAATTATCTGTGGCGCCCATGGCTTGAATCAAAAGGGGCTCAATCACCATGTCTATTTGTTCAGCGAGCACCCACCCCTGTTTCCATGGCCATTAGTCCAAGAAACCCGCTCAGACCTACTCAACTCCGTAAAAACTTCTGGAAACAGAACAGTGAACATTCAAGGTGAACAAGAGTTTCCTACAACATGTCAGAGAAGTATTGAGAATCTCAGGGAAGGAAGGCTTTCTCCTTCTGCCTCCTACAAATAATCAGCTGGTGAGGGATTATTTTGTGCTGGAGTGTTGAACAGGTCAGTCTAGTGTTATATTCTTTTCAAATAAGTGAGTTTGCTATACTGTATATTAATTACCTCTGCCAAAGAGGTTATGTTTCAACCCGTGTCTGTTTGTTGGTTTGTTTGTTTGTTTCTAAGGAAATAATGTATGGCTCTTGATGTAAAAAATCAGCCATTTTTATGGTGTTGAGATCTGTGAGTTTGTACAATTTGGTGCAGACAAATAAATCATTTATGTCATCAGACTGCTTCATTTTCCCTTTTATTTTTCTATTAAAAGAGCTGGGCGGATGTGTACGATTGTTTGGCCTTGGTGGAGATATGCGCTCTACTGAGTGCCATTCTAGTTATTGTTATTTTTTCATTTTATTCGACATTTTTTTTACAGGGAATAGTTTCTTGAGATCCAAATCTGTTTTTGGAGGGGCTCTTGAGCAAATTGCCCGCACAACTATGTTAAATATACCAACACAAACCAGCAGACAGAGAGTAGACGAACAGAGAAAAGTGGGGAGAAAAACTAATTAAACAACTGCATTTGCCCATTCACAAAAGTTATTAAAATGTCATCAAATACAATTTTGTTTATTTATAACAAATTAATAAGGATAACCCTACTGTAGTCTACATAATTTAATACATAATTCTTAATATTAGGAATGAAAATAATGTGGGCATAACATAGAACCATATCTTATTGATTCTTACAATTGTTATTTGAAGGTTCAGGTTTTATTTTCAGTGAAAATATTACTTTTTTAAATATTTGTTCTAATCGTTGTGGGATTTTTTATTGTATGTCATTTTGGATAAAACTTGTCCGCTGCAACGTACAATAAAATAAACATTATTAAAAATAGCCAACAATCTTTCATTCTGTGTGAGTCTATAATTAACCAAAGTTCAAACAAATCAAACTGAGACCCAGTGGGGGAAAAAGGACATTAATATTTCAATTTTTCTCTTATTAATTTAATCACATTTCATATGCTAATTTGAATTGGCCACGCTCCTCCACTCAGAGTTGACTCTAATCCCAATCTAATTACTAATTATACGGTTGGATGTTGATTGGCCCAATCCTCCCAGCCAAGGCCAATTTGACTCCTTCTGATGTCGAGCACCTTTCATGTGCAATGTCTCCCAGGTTTTGAGGACACATTGTGTGTGCATGTGTGTGTATATATACGGTATGTCTGTGGTTTTTTCACATCATTATTCAGCACCCTCAGTCAATATGAAATGAAAATGTTTTCCCACTGCTTCTAGGTGACTAAAAAATGAAACAACAAACTAAAAGATCTGACCGCAGGCTGTTTCTATTAAACGATCTGAAAACAAGTATGTGTTGGTTTAATAATGCAGCAGTTTTTTCAAGATGAAAAAAATGAAATAAATCCTTTAACATAAATAACTGTTTTGTCATTTTAGATAATTAGGATAAAGACAATAAGGTGATTATCTCGATGTTATACACATACAATCATTGTGCATTTTGCCAAAAAGAGCTCTGACAGTCATGGATACACACTCCTGATTTTCGCCTCATCGCAGACACCAATAATCTTTCAGCAGCTTCATCAATTAAGAGCACAAAGAGCTTGCAGCAAAAAGATGTTACAAATAAGTCTTTTGCATCTCTGGAAAATATAATTGTCTGCTGTTTGATTAAGTGGTCCATGGTTAGTTTTCCAGGGCATGAGCTGTTACAGCACTGAGGTCAGAGTGCTATTGGAGTGTGGTGTCATTTCCAGTCAGAAGGAGAGATGCTTTGGATTTTTCTGGAACAGACAAAGACATCAGCACAGATGGGAAGACCATCGCGTCTTGACATCACTTACAAATGGAACAAAAGTGTGTGTGTACTCACATTTCACTGTCTGTGTGTGCACAATCTTCCTTGGAGGACTCTTTCCACTGCTGGTCTTTTAACATTTTAAAATCTTTTTTAGTGCAAAATCCAGATTAGCATTCTCAACCTCCACCTAAAACAGGATTCCTGGTGTTTGCTATTGCTAATGCACAGGGCTGCATTCCACCATCCATCCCGCATCCACCAAGCTTTAAAATGCTGTACTGGACTTTCATGTTATATTTGGCAACACAGATTGTATATCAGTCTTCCTTAGTCAAGCTGGGCTTGAATTACTTAACCTACTCTGCAATGAGTGAAGTCCATTGAATGGAAAAGAAAAAAACTGTTTCACTGTGAGGGGCCTAGTCTGGGCAATAAAGAAAATACCTGATCAGTTAAATGTGAAGAAATTCAAATGAGTTAAACACTAGATAGCCATAGTGTTTGTTTAATTTCATACTGACCTCTCCCTGTAACCAATGGTCTCTGTTATTGATAGCCCACCCTGACAAAGGGTTGGGGTTCTGGGAACTTCTGCTTGCTGACTGACACATGACACTGACTATTCTGATTACTGCCATCTTTACAATAGTAGGAAACTAGAGGACAAAGTGTTTCTCGTGATAAATGACCATATAAAGTCTTTGCAAGATTGTCACAGCATGATGAATTAAATGAAAACTGTGTGAACTGTGAAAATGGATGACAGAAAGAAAAACTAAATCCATATAAAGCACTACATTTTTTTTTCTGTAATTTCTTTCTCTTTCACCAAACAAACTGCTGTCACTGAAAACACAGTCACTACATGGTATGAGCAGCCATGTGTGTCTGTGAAACCTGCAATAAATTGATACTGTAGAAGCCTTTGCTCTCGTGTCCCCTATGTCAGTCAACCTGTTACATGTTTTAACATGAACAATATGCCTGTTTTAATATTTCTAAGAAATTTTTTTTTATATATTTAAGAAAATTTTAAGAAAAAAAATATGAGTAAAAAAAAAAAAAAAAAAAGTTTAATTATATTTGTATTTTTAATTTTGAGTTAAAAGCTTAAACTGACCCTTCTTTTTATCTCTTTTCTCTTTATGGCAGCACAAGCTGAAAACTCTGCACTGTGATCACACTGTCTGGTGTGCCAACCTGCAGCCGAGACTCTGTGAAACAATTCTGAGTGCCCACACATTACGACTCCTCTAAGTTCATCATGTAATCAGGAAAATGAGCACACAAAGGGGATATAATCAACATTCTTCTTTGTATATCATCTTTCCCAGGAAGCTGCTACCCGAGGGGTGTGGTTTTGAAGGTGTAGATTGAACTGTGTGCTTTGATAAAGATGAAACTGCCCTGAACTGTCCTGAAAAAACAATGGCAACTGTATGAATCGTGCAATTGTTTGGGAAAATAGATTGATCTTCTGTCTCCATTTCACTCCTGTGTCCTTATTCCCCAGCCTTTTTTCTTAACTCTCATTTCAAAACAGTTTGGATTTTTGTCTCAGTACAAGACAGAAAGGGCATCAAAGATAAGGAAAAATTCCAAAAGTTTAAAAAATAACAGGAGCATTCATGCTTTGAGTGCAGACGAAAATAGTGGAAAATAATGCAGGCGCCGCTGCAGCAGAATCCACTCTGTTGACATAACCTCTAATAAAGTTTTTATGTCATTGTTTGAGTATATAGGGCTGTGTGTGTACGTGTGTGTGTGGCTGTAACCGCTCGTAGCTCATAGTAGCGCGGGCAGTGTGTGTGTATTTGGAAATGTCATCTCAATTAGTTGTTGAGCCCCGAGTCGTGAGAGCTCTGACAGGGCAGTAATGAATGGCATCACACTGGGACTAAAATATACCACAGCAACTGCAAGGAATGACCAGAATATTCTATTTCCTCTTAACAATTCTGTCCTGACTGTGTGCAGGACAGAACGATGACTGTGTGGGTGGTTGCTGTTTCTGTCACTGAGAAACAGAAAAAGGACTGCAGCTGTTGCGGCCATAAAACATACGTTACGTCTTCATCATCTTTTATCTTCGGTGTTGTGTTTTGAGGTGCAGAGCTAGCTCAAACATTCCCTCTATCCTTACAATTACCTTATCCAGCTTTGGTAGCTGTTTAGAATTTCTGCCTACCAATCTTCCATGTGTTCATTGTTTGTGGCCCCACGGGCAACATCTACCTCCCGTTTTTTTGGAAGCCATAGTATCTGACATCAGACGAAGACCTCAAAATAATCCTCATTCCCTGTCGTTCATGGTATAGATTCAAGGCAGATGTAATGGAGGCTTTGCATGCAGACAATTAGGGTTTTGTGTAATTAAACTGTCTTTTATTAATCACAGTCATTACATGGGCCACATCTGAAGATAGAATACGGACATTAGGCAAGTCACATTAAAATGTAATTGACTGGTAAATAAAGTAAACAAATAAATCATCTCCACAGCTGTGCAGTTCTTGTCAAAGAATAAGCAAGAAAAAGACTGATGCCATGGCTTTGACTCTAGATGCATTAGTATTCAGTTTTGATGCTTGTTTTTGGAATCAGCAGTATACCTTCAAAGCATATTTCTTCTAAGTCTTTCTTGTTAACATTGCAATGATTGCTACCCCTTCTGGTTCTGAATTTCTTTTTTGCCCTTTTTTGTCCCATCAAGATGAGTGTTTGAAACATCAATTAACTAATATAAACCTCTTGTACCTTGACTTCTGTTGACATCATCCCCCGCAGCCGTAACTCGTGGTGACGTCAGCACGTGAAGCAGAGAGTTTGCCAGAGCGAAACTGTCAGTTGACTTTTGACATCCTGCGTGATGGAGGTTTCCAACAGAGTCATGGTCCTGTTAATGTCTGCACTGCACAATGGGCCTGATTTAAATGCACCAATCAACCCTTATCTAAATATCAACCCTGATTATTAAGTAGCTCCATATCAGTAGCACTGATTGAAGACATTTTATTATTAATTATTCCAATAATCTTAGCTCAGGGAGACACTATGTTTCAAAATATCTCGGTTTTAAGAGCATCATTTGTATCTTGGAATTTAATGAATGTTTGGTTCATTACCACTTAGCAATAGGGTTAAAAGAGGGTACATCACCTTGGGCAAAGGTTATCAGAACAAAGGAATGTTTCAGATCTTTAAAAATTCATATTTATGCCACTTGCGTATCTATTCTGTGCAGATGAGCTGCAATGTAGTTTTTTTTGTAAAATTTTGAATTTGATTTTGGGAAATGGGGGAAATTGGAGAGTTAGAAAAACACCTCAGATATACTGAATTTGCGTAAGATGAGCAAAACATGATAATTGTGAAACTACTGGACTAGAGACTAAAACTGGATTATGGTCACTTTCTTAGAGCAAATTAACTATTGTTAAAACTTAGATATATTTGGTGTGAAAAAGAAATCATACAAAGCTTTTTAAAAATCTTTTTCATTTTTAAATTTCACTGAAAACAGCACAAGTTTCAAGCAGTTGCATTTAATTTTAAAAAGAATTCTGTGTAACCTGCTATTATCCAGTAAATCACCACTATTTTGAGCAAATAGGCAACGTACCACGTGTGTTGAAAGAGTTAATCAAACATTACAGACATCTATGAAAACCACTGATTTGTGACTTTGTTTTATGTTTACTCGCATGAACTATATTTATTCACCCTTCACCATGAGATATCCCAGGTTTGGTGAAGCCAATGAAAACAGCATTGCTATCTGTATATTACCAATTCCTCTTGTGGTTGTGCTTTGCTCCTTCACACAGTGCTGCCCCCAGCAAAACGGATCTGACATCTCCAAATTGCATGGCGATGAAACCATATCACAGTGTTCAGATTTCAATTCCACCCCTTGGGGAAATATTGTTTCAAACCATTACTCTTCATCAAGGGGATGTCATACCCACTCTGTGCAGCTATTGTCCTCCATGGTCTTCAGTGGTGCCCCTGAGACAATGGCATACGTGATGTACAAGCTGCTGAACTCCTTACATGTAGCCACAAAGGACCTCAGTGCAATGATCAAAATACTTAAATGGTGCTTGCATAGAAATTTCATCATTATTTTGTGAGTGAGATGCATCAAACACCGCTCACTTGATGAGATGATCATATGCTGAAATGGTGTAGATTACACAGTACTTCTTAAAAAGCAAAGTGTCATGAATCTCTTGGCTACTGTGATCCTCTCCACTATCTGTGCTGAATATGCTCAGTTTCAGTGTGACTGGCACAGCACCAATGGTCCATGCCCGCTCCCCATTCATCTTCGCTGCTCACTCTATGTACGGAATGCCACAAATTACAGCCCTGGTGGGTTCATGCTGCTCTAATCCTCAGCAAAACTGTGAGGGTTTATATGGGGAACCCTGCCAGTTACCGTGGGGGACGAATGATCTCTCCGACCTACCCCTACTAACCCCAGTGCTCGTATCGCAACGGGAAAAGATCTATCTCTGCTTATTATTACTTGCACCTCCCACCAGTGGCACAGAAGATGAATCATACCTGTCAATCCTTATCCCTGGTGCAGGGAGGCCATGTTTGTTTATATTGATTGGCAGCATATGTGGCACAGCTGTTGCTGAAGGAGGGTGGTGCTGGCAGAGGTTTGTTTATGCTTTCCCTTGGCAACAGTACAGTTGGCAGGCAAGACAGCAAGCAGTACACACTTGACTAATCAATACAAACAGTGAAGCAGCAAATCAAGAATAATGTTGCCGCAGACAGAAATGAAGGAGAGAATGAGGCTTTTGATAGTTTGGTGCTCAGAAAATATTTTGTTTTGGGGTCAAGTAAAATGTGTTTTCATAATGCTTAATTATTCTGTGTGTTATTCCCTCTGTGTGTGTTTAAATGAATGCAAGCAATGCATGCATTTTGGTTATGTGACTTTTCTCTAGGTTGTTTGTTTGTTTTTTCTAATTATAGCACCAAAACCTAAGCACAGGTTATGTTTACATTCTTTCAGTTTATTCAGTCAAATACTGTAATAGCTACTGTGTCATATGCTTAAATTTTGACTTCTTTCAGGTTAAGTAAGACCTTAGAGCTTTGATTATCACCTGAAAAAGAAATATACAAACAGAATCTATCCGTGTAGATGTGTATGTAATGGTATGTGAAACAGTACGAGTGTAAGAAATCTGTGGTGGGCAAGTGCGAGGGCTCAACAAATTATAGACATCCAGAATCATGTGAATGTGTGAAATTGTAGGTGCAAGTATAGGAAGTGGGGCTAATTACTCAAGGTGCAGCATCTGGCAATGATTAGTGGCCATTAATTGGTGTTAACTGGTGCTACTAGTGTTTACAGAGTTGAAGGATAATTAGTTGGGGGTCAACTCAGGACTGAAATTAACATGTCGGAACTCTACAGCTGTCTCATGACAACTAGGGGAGTTTGTGGTGGGGCAGCGTAGTTTTATGTGGATGGTTGTGTGTGTGTGTATGTGATGTGGATTATTATGGGTATTTGAATCAGTCAGCTATTGTGTGTTTGTGTATGTGTGTGTGTGCGTTCAGGACAAATAGAGAAAGAACGACTGTTTAAGTGTCTGTCCTGGTGTGGATCACTGCATGAGTCAAAGTGACAAAAATTAAGCACCTCAAGAATAGCTTTCAGCAGGGCCTAGACTTGACTTGCCAGAGTAAACAGTTAAAAAAATAATCTAGCCTAGCCAGCCAGTCTGCAGTGTGTCCATGGGGGGACCTAGCAGAGATCCAGCTGCAGCACCTGCATAAACACTAAAACTCAGTGTGGGCCGCCACCACACAGCTGGGGACATAGGCAAGCACTGTGTTGTGGAGAATTAAGTAGACACTGCTCTCTGATTGCACCATCTGTATCCGAAAGAGTGGGCATTGTCATTTAACTAACAGTGGATGAGGGAGACAGGAATAGGAAGGCAGCATATCAACTCTGATGGTGGTAGAATCCATCACAACGCCTGTTGTGCCCTGCAGGATTGGCAACCACTTTGTGGAAGTGATTGGGGATAAATATTTATAAACAAATAAATAAAAGAATAAAGCTGAGCGCCAATGATGAAGTGACATAAGATGTAGTCAATGCCCACTAGATGCTAGATCCAAAATGACTGAATGAATGGAGGCCAATGGGAAAATACAAAGTTAAATTTTTTTTCACTTTGTTATACCATGAATCGCTATTTTCCCTTCCCCTTCTGCAGTATGTGCTAATTTTGCCGACTGTGGAGATCAGGAATTGACCGTTAGCTAAGCCCTGGAAACCCCTCAGCTTCAGTTGCCTGAAGCTTCCCTGTCACGCTTACCATTTTCATATGGAACATATGTAGTTTACAACAGTAACAGGGTCAGATTTACACCTTGAAATCTGACCGTCTATTTGCCAGCTGGAATGACAACTCGGCTCGGTGGCTAATGTTAGCTGTATGAATTGGATGAAAATACCGTTTCCTTCTGACTTTTTTATGTTTTAAAAGGAAAAATGGAAATACTGAAAAGGGGACATAATTGTGCACTTAATGGTTACATACACTCAGTGAACACTTTATTAGGAACACCATACTGTGTAGGGCCTCCCTCTGCTCCCAAATCAGCTTCGGTTCTTCGTGGCCTGGATTCCACAAGATGCTGGAAACATTATTTTGAGATTCTGGTCCATGTTGACATGATGTCATCACATAATTTCTGCAGATTTGTCACTTGCACATGCATGCTGCCAATCTCCCGTTCTACCACATCCCAAAGGTGTTCTACTGGATTCAGATCTGGACACTGGGGAGGCCACTGAAGTTTACTGAACTCATCGTCATGTTCATGAAACCACTTTGAGACAACTTTTACTTCATAACATGGTGCATTATCATGCTTGAAGTAACCATTAGAATATGGTAAATTGTGGCCATAAAATGATGCACAAGGTCAGCGGCAATACTCAGATAGGCTGTGGCACTAAAACCATGATTGATTGGTGTTAAGAGGCCTAAAGTGTGGCAAGATGGCATTCCCCACACAATTACACCACCATGAACAGCCTGGCCTGTTGACACAGGGCAGATTAGGTCCATGGATTCATGCTGTTGACGCCAAAATTCTGACCCTAACATCTGCATGCCTCAGCAGAAATCCAGATTAATCAGACCAGGCTACATTTTTCCAGTCTTCAACTGTGAGTCTGTGCCCTCTGCAGCCTCAGATTTCTGTTCTTGGCTGACAGTAGTGGAACCTGATGTGGTCTTCTGCTGTTGTAGACCATTCTCCTCAAGGTTTGACGTGTTGTTGATTCTGATATACTTTTCTGCTCACCACAGTTATAAAGAGTGGTTATCTGAGTTACTGTTGCCTTCTGTCATATCCAACCAGTCTGGCCATTTTCCTCTGACCACTCTCATCACCAAGGCGTTTCCATCCACAGAACTGCTGCTCTCTGGATGTTTTTTGCATCATTCTGGGTAAAAAATCTAGAGAAAATCCCAGGAGATCAGCAATTTCAGAAATACTCAAACCAGCCCCTCTAAAGCTCCTGACCTGTATTCCCATGATTGTGTACAGGTACAGGTGTTCCTAATAAAGTGATCAGTGATTGTAGGTAATACTGTGCTAAAAGGCTGAGGTTAAAGCTCCATGTCCAAGGCTCAGGATCAGCATTTACTTTCACATAATATTTTCTGTATTTACTTTTTTACTGTTTTTTTTCCTTTACCTCTGAACTGTTTTCTACCTGGAACTTCACTGCATACCATTCTTCCAAGTCTTTGCAAACTGCTGCAGATCCCAAAGGGATGTCTGCCGTGATGGTCCTGACACATCCTAACTTGGCCAACACACTAGAGGATAACTCCCAGCCATCGGAGCCGCTATGCTCCGATACAGAATAATGACTGAAGCAAAACGGGACTAAATCCATTGTATGATAACTTATCTCTTTAGGTCTGTGGGACTTTTTTTCTTATATGGGACCTTGCGTTTCATAAACCCCAAATTCATTTCACTCCATATCTGTACTGATACAACTTCCCCGTCAATGAGAGGGAACTCTGGTGCTGGGAGATAGAGCGGTGGAGAGAATTCACCGCACACTGCAGGCATGGCGGGAAAACCTAGATAAGAATATTAAGCAGGGGAAAGAATTGTGTCTTCTCCTCCACACCAATAGGATGACTGAGGATGGGAATGAAAAGGGAACACTCAACTTCAGTCTCTAAGAATTCATATGAGTGAGCTGACAATCATGAGAGAAATTAGGTAAAACCTTTGGTCATCAAACCAAAACTGTGGCCCTAAATCTCACTTTAAATCAGCCATTGTACACTAGTGATTTTTAAAGCTCCAGCATCATATGACGGTCTGTATGAAAAATTTTGGCACGGTCAGAAATTTAAGTTTTGATTCTCACAACATGACTGCTTCTACGGCCCATGTCTACAAACCAGACAATGTGTATACAGAATGCAAATATTGCAGAATACACTGGCTGCATTTTCAAAACATGAGAGGGACGTGTCTCTGCATATATATTTGTTTCCTATTAATATCATAACACTAGAATTAATTTAACATTCTCACATGCCTCCAAATTGATACCAGTGATTGTGATTAAAATGTTGTTAGATCTATTTCACACAAAGTGATATACAATAAACCTGTAAGATTTCTACTATTATGAATCGGGGCCTTAAACCCCTTTTTAAAAACCCGTCTATTATCTGCATTTAACAATATCTTAAACAGGTGAATTTATGTCAGTTATATCCATATTTGTATGAATGCATTTTGTTGATTGTTGAGCACTGGCCCGCTCTGAAAAATTTAAGACATGAAAATGTAGAACAACAATCTTTTTTTAAAACTGTATTTATTGTGTTTTTGCACGAATATAATATAGCAGAGTACATATGAACCTAAACACACATATACACGCACACATATGTACAAAGTATAATGAAATAACAATGTAAAATAGCATAGAATAAACTAAAAAAATAGGAAGGGTGATGGATGCCTCAGAACTCCCTTCCTTAATTTATTCCTTTTCTTTATTTGCAAGATGTAAAGGAACTATCTCAACTCATGTCAGAAAAATTGATATAATTGAAGTTATCTATAAATGGTTGCCAAATTTGTTAAATTTCTCATTGTTGTTCAGACGTAATTTCATTTTCTCTTGTTCCACCTGTTTCATTACATGCTTTCATTTCATTAGATTTGAATGTGTTGGTACAGTTCTCAGTTCTGTAGTTTCCAGTAGTATACGATCAATCTTCGTGACAAATGATAACATATTATGTTCCACATTATATGATAAAATATTAATTTCCACATTTATACTATGTTAGTCTGTAATTCCTAGAAACGACATTAATGGATCTAGGTCAGTACATCTATGCAAAATTTAATTATAAGGTCTGATATTATAAATATTGCTCCAATAATCTGATATCCTCGGGAACCTCCAGACCATATAAGCTAATGACGCTGGTGCAGGCCACACACATGAAAGAGCCTTTTCTGGAAATATTAATCAATCAATTATTAATAATCAATTAATATCTTATTGAGTGTTTGTTTAGACTAATGTAAATGATGTTTTATCTTGAGTTGGAGGAGGCCATATTTTGCACATACTATGAATCTCTTCTAGGGCTGTCTGCAACTGCTCCTCTGCAATCACTTTACCTAGGTCATCCTGCTAAGCTGATTTTAAGTGTTCAATAATTGTTTTACATGTCAACTGAGACAGTTTCTCATATATGAGATATACAGTACCCCCTTTATTGTAAGGATTTTCCAGAAATATCAATTCCATTGAAGACTGGTTTGTGGAATTAGGATATGATGGATTATTTGATTAACAAAATTCCACAGACAGAGGTGTGTTGCATTGTTTTTATACCTGCTTAAATGATGGAAGGACCTTATCAATAAATATATCTATTAGCTATAAATTCCTTTTCCAAACCAATCATCAAATATATTGTTAGATGAGGGTGCAAAAGAATGATTTTCGATGAGAGGGCTATGGAGAGAACTATCCTGCCAGTCTGAGACCAAATCTTAAATTTATGAGAAACTACTGGATTGTCTAATGATTCAGGGCATAAAGTGGGTAAAGCTGATGAGCAACATGCCCTTTCTATGTTTAGCTATAATAGAGATTGTTTATGTAGCCAGTAGGACATCATCGTTATATTACTCGCCCAATATTAAAGCTGAAAATTTGGCAATTCCATTCCTCCAGCTGATTTGGGGGTCTGTACGAATGCCTTCCTTATTCTGGGTATTTTTTATTCCAGATAATTTTATCTATGCTGTGAAAAAAAAAACATTTTTTGATATATTGGAATGTACTGATACAAAATTAGAAATTTTGGAAGGGTGGTCATTTTTATTATATTAATTCAGCTAGCTAATGATAAGGGGATATGGGACCATCTCTGAAGGTATTGTGTTGTTGGATCGAGTAATTTAAAAAAGTTCTCCATATAAAGATCTGCAAATGTTTTATTGACATTGACTCCTAAGTATTTAAACTGAGTTGAACCTTTAAAAGGCAAAGTTTTGAAATATTGTTGATCAGCTAGAACACTGATTGGGAACAATTAACTTTTATGTATATTGAGGTTATATCCTGGTATTCATCCAGATTTACTTAAAACAGAAATTATCACGAGGACTGATTTAGAGGTGTTGGAAAAATATAATAATAAATCATCCGCCTACAATGAGACTTTATGCTCCCCCCACCCTCTAAAAATCCTGCTGTAGTCAAGTGACAATCGTAAAGAGATTGCAAGAAGCTCGATCGCTAATGCAAAAAGCAGCGAAGATAGCGGACAGCCCTGTCTAGTAGATTGCGTTAGATTAAAGTAGTCAGACCTAAGCTTATTTGTCTATTCTGAGGCCATTGGAGATGCATAAAGAAGCTTGATCCATGAAATATATGTGTAGCCAAACCAAACCTTGACAGGACCGAGAAGGGATAATCCCACTCAGCCCTGATAAAGGCCTTTTCTACATCTAAGGAATTAAGTATTTCAGAGTGGGAACTTGAGTTAGATAAGTACAATATCAAAGAATCTGTGATTATTATGAACAATTTTTCTATTTTTAATAAATCTTGACTGATCCTCATGAATTGTTGTTGGTAACCTATTTTCTAATCTAATCAGCATTATTTTAGCTAAAATTTAAGGTCTACATTTAGCAGACTCTTCCGACCCTCAAAAGGGTAAGCGGTATAGCTAATGGATTGATTGATTTAGCAGACTCACTGGTCTATATGTTACATAGAAAATCTTGCTGTTTACAAGTGACACTCAGACAGAAAATTAATCAGCTCCTGTGATGATGACTGTAAATTCCCCAAGATTACGTTGAGACGTCTTCATTGTTGCATGTAGGAGGAGGCAATGGCAGTGGAGCTGCCATTTAGCCTGCTAGTGGCCCCAGGCGATGCGTCTTCTCTAGCATTCTTTTTAATTTCTGGTAATTAAAGGCCATCTAACCTCCTTAAAGAAGGAAAAATAGAGAGAGGAATAGAGAGAGTAAAAGAGTGACGTTCAAAGAGAGACAGGAGGTAAAGACAGAAAAGAAATAAAAGAAACCCATAAAGACAGGCACATACACAAATTCATATCAAAAACTGGATGATCATGTTAGGAAATCTGCCAAGGCTTAACTCTCATTTATGCAGTTTCTGTGGTGTAGTCACTTAATACAGTAGCCAATAACAGGCCCTGAGGGAAATCCTCTCATCCTCTCTTAAGTGTTATCTATACATTTCAGTGAAGTGCCCAGTCCATACACTACAACTGCTCATCAGACAAATCCATCCTGCTTAGTTTTCATTCACATTAGCAGTTGATGTGAATGCTTTCCATATCTGTCAATGTGAAAGGGCATAGCACATTGGTTTGTTTCACTCAACGGCAGAAATTAATCACACACATTTAGTGTAACAAGAGCTCTGCATTAACTTCACTCATGGTGGTTTTGATGGCCATATTAAGACAACCCTTTTGACTTCTAATTGAGGCCATTTGTTCTAACGTAACTGCCGTAGCAGCTTTTGGGCTAGCACAAATGTAAACTGTATGTATATAGTATGAGATATGTGTCCCGGTTTTGATATTCAGTCTGCTCATTCATCTTTTCATTCATTAAGTCCATTTGTTTGTGCATACATGTTCTAATACTGCTCTCATTTCAGACCCTGCCTCTCCCACCTGCCGGCCTCTTCTGCCAATAGAATCACCTGAGCTGCTCCTCCTCCCCACTCAACTGCTCATCTGTTCCCCATTCCCTCACCTGTTGTTTTCTTTGTTGTGTTTTTACGTTTACATCTACCTACTAAGTCATGCTCTTCCATTTTCTGAGAACCATGACAGTATGTTAAAGTTAAACTACAGACCTTAAGTGTACTTTAATTTAATTTCAAGTGTCACACGAAATATAAAGAACAGTTTCCTGAGCAATATTTCTGTGGATAAAAATATCATCATTGAAAAACGTAATTCAAATGCATGCTCTTCCATCATGGGGCAGTGTTAAAGTGCTCATTGTCAATCGCAGTTTCATGTAAAGTAAAGCATAATGCAGGCACATTATAGGCAGATTACATCTATTAGTTACTGCTGTGCTGCAAGAAAATGGCATGCCCATGGGAGAGCAGAAAATCATTTTAAACTTCAATAAGTTACAAGTGGTGGCAAGTCTACCCATAATCTGTAAAAAGCCCCAGGCAGCAATGAAGCTGGATGCAATTAGGGGGGAAATAAAATCCTACACAGTAAACAAAGAAAAAATGTAAAAAAACAGATGAAACAGAAATGAACATCGTGTAGTAAGATTGCCTCATCTTTGATTAGGTCGGCTGTTGCTTCCTTTAATTGTCACAGCATAATGCTACTGTTTTCAGCAAAGATAACTATGCTATTTGTTGTACTCTGACAAGCAAAGAATGACCTAAGGCCAACATGTCAGACTAATATGACTTTTTAATTATATTAGAAAATAACATATGTCTTTGTCACTTGAAATACTAACATGTTTCAATTTTTGGAAGATGAAAGTGTGCAGACATCATTGCATGTAACATTCAGGTGTGCAAAAGGTTTTTGTGATGATCTACAATCATGCAATAGTGGAATAATTATGCGAATCATTAATTAATTAAAATTGGCAAAACAAAACAATTGAAATTATAATTATAAGTCAAAGTCCTGCATTTAAAATGTTACTAAAGTAAGAGTACTAGAAGTATGAGCTACTAAAAATGAATGTGGTTTTTGCTCTTTACAGCTGTTGCAACTGCTATTTTGGTCAATTGAAAGACAGGGTTTAGATATGACATTTTTTAAATTGATTTCACAAACACTACAACTAAAAGAAAAACTGTCACAAGGAAATTTCAATTCGGCGTCTGTCCTTTTCAAGGCGCTCTGCATTTGCCGCCGACTCAAGCTACATAATTCGGCTACTGTAACAACGGTTCCATTTTAGCTAAACGTCTACACCATCATCTCATGAAGTAGTCTCACGTTCCAAAACTTATCCAAAAGCAAATTGTTTAACCAAGTTATTAGAATGAAGAAAAAGGAACCAATGGTTAACGTTAAGTTGGCAATTCGGCTGAGGATCTCAACTTACGTTGTGATTGTCACCAAATGCTAACGTTGGTAACGCTAAACGAGTTGTGCCGGAGCCCTGACGTCAGTAACTTGAAACAAGTGGAATTTGGAATAGCAAGTACGCTAGCTGACGTTGGACTCCGGGGAAATAACGTTAACACCTAAAGTTACAACTAAACTTTGATGGCTAGCGTTTGCTAGATCGAAACAACTGAACCTTCAGGCTGACATATCGACTACTGTCAGAGACTCTTACCTTGAGTCATGTGGGCAGTGAAAAACTGACCTACCAGAGACGGCCCTCCTTTGGCTTCACCCTCAGGTGCGTTGTTGCACGTGCCAAGCATAGAAGCCAGGACCTTTCTTTTTCTTTTTTCTTTTTTCGACAGCTCAGAAAGTGTAGTCATTTAATTCCCCCGCCCATGTCCTTGCTGAGGCAGACCGTGACCCAGAATTTTCCTGAAAACTGGCTTGATTCATAACGTCAAGAACTACCAATTTATCTACCCATCTTATAAATGGCGTATCCTGCTACAGCTTTGGGATCCAGGAGGCTTGGTGTCTTGAGATGAGTTGATAGTGTTTGCTATCAACTCCTCATGAGCTCGGTCAGTGTTATGGTCTGGACGTCCTGCCCCGTCTTCGTGCTATTGGTGCACTCGACACATACCCGTGTGTGATTGGATGAAAAGTCTCGCCGTCATCTTGGTTACCATATAAACCAGGAACTATCGGTGGAAAGAAGTGGTGTGTTGGCATTTTCGAGAAATTTAGATCGAAGTGCAGAAAAACCCGTTACGTTTGTCGTCGTGCGGGTCCACATTGAGCAGTCAGGCGTTTCGTAATGCAGAAACACCTCTACTAAGCGACATATTCTCTCGACAACCAACAACAGTGTAAGTATCTTCGTGAATACAGTGACTGAGGGCTGCCTCCAGTGAATTACATATACACTGAAATGTTTTAGGTTTTGATGAATTGAATAGTATATCAGTTTGCTCAAAGGCTAATATTGCAGTTCTGCAATATAAATAGACGATTCCTGAAAAATTTTCTTCCCCTCCATGTTCCGGTCTGCAGAGAAAAGAAAAGGTGCAAATACATGTATAGTTGGTTTTAAGAAACCTAATAGTCTGTCAGTAATGGAGTCATTTTAAGCAATGCTGACAGATAGAGAACTCTACTCCTAAAGATCACGATGCCCCAAAACACCAAGCTTTGCTGTAAAAGTTTTATGTACCTACACTCAGTTCCCATGTTATTATGTTCACCCCCAGCTTAATACATCTGACTGAAAAAGATTCTACCATAATAAAAGGTAGCAAATAATGTTTAGTTTTTGTTGAAACGGTTTCAGGAAGGTTCTGGAGGTATTAACAGAAGAGTTTGTAATATTTTGTTCACCCAATTATAATCAGTTAAGGTAACTATTAGTAACACCTCTCTTCATATAATGTCAGAACAGTGCAATGGCTCAGAAAATTCACACGTTTCCAAAGCACAATGTGACATCTTTTATTATATTATCATTAATATATAATATTATTATTATTATTATTATTATATTAATTGACTAACCACTTCAGCTTTAAATAACACCACAAACTCCAGCCTCTAAAATGAAGTCCAAATGAACAGTTCTTTAAAACAGTTTCATTAAATAACTATTATAACCCTCATGAAGGTAAGATTTTTTGCAGGACTGTTGCATCAGATTACATTACTTGTAGCAAGGTGGACCTAATAAACTGGCACCTGAGTTTATTTTCACCCAGCATTATTACAGGCTACTGTTTTCTTTTTTGTCTGCATGCCTTCTGGATTCAAATCTTTAGGGAAACAGTTTTGCATACCTGGTTTCTATTCCGTTTATGCAATCTTATGGATATCTTTGATACACATTTTCTAAAATGAAACTCAGTTGTGTAGCCACATGCATGCAGTAAATAAAAACTAGTTCGTGACTTAATATATTTCATGCAACGGTGTAAATTCACCCTTAAATTAACTTATATGGCACAGTGCACCTTGGTTCTAAGGCAGGTTTTACTGTACTGGGGAAGGAACCTAGGCCTTTTTAATCACCTTTGTTAAAAAAGTTAAACATTTTCCAGGCTTATTTTAGATCTTCAGTAAAGTGAAATTATGGTTATCACTGTTAATGACTAGAATCTATCATTACTCTTGTCATCTATGCATATGTCGTGCAAAAATGGATAAGGAATTATTATTTTATCAGCACCAACAGTGCAATTGTCAGTATATAATTCAAAATATAGTGTAACACATCTGTAGAAGTTTCAGAGAGGAATGACTACAGATGATGAGAGAGGATTCAAATGTGTAATTGCTTTGGCAATTTAGATATAATATTGAGATGTTTCTGCACTGTACAACATAGTTGGCAATTCTGAGAGCCTTCTGTGTCCAACTGTAAACATTACACATGGACAATTTCCTCTCTTCCTTTTGTTCTCCTCTCACTTCCTTTAATTTGCTGACTCTGGTTTCCAGCTGCTGGAGAACAATAGCTGTGCATACATCCTCCTTCTCTGCTGGCACTAACAGTGTTTGAAATGTAGGTGAAAACAGTGTTTTTAGTGTAAGGTAAGATTCAGGTCTCCCAAGGCAGCAGCAGTCTCCCATGAGAAGGCATCAGTCAGCACAGGCAGCCAGCCACGCTCCTTGAACATGCTAATTCAGTCTCTTTCCTCTATTCCCCGGGTGCCACTCTAGGCTCTCCACTGCTCTTGTTCTTCTTGGATGCACTTAGGTACTTTTTTCCTTTCGTATTCACCTCTCAGTTCTCCCGTGTGCACCTGCTTATGCATTTTTCTTTCTGTCACATATAAGCATTGTTTATTTTTCTCTGATAATCAATTACCATTTAAAAAGCAGGGCTTGGTAGATATTTAACGTCATCTGTCTAAGAATTTGGGTGGGAGTGAATGTTTCCTTTTAATCATTTTCAAATCTTTTAGCAAGTCAACAGGTTTGAGATTTCGTTATCATCAGACTTCACATCCCTGGCCCCTGGACTCATACTTGCTTTTTCCACAATTTTAAACAAAAGGCTACACTATTGATTGATGCAGTGTGTTGTGAGGGAGCCTGTCTGGAATTTAGAGCAGAGTGCTCACTGAGAAACAAGGATGTTGGATGGATGTAGGAAACACACACAGTGAGATTTAGCACTTTGTAAAGAAAAGTATGATACAGTAGTAGTTATACCTGGAGAGTGTAAATCTAGACATGCACATGCTTTGACATAAATGCACAGCCCTACTGCCTGGCATTTATTGTTACACAAGTGTAGTCACACACTTGCTTAGTTACATGTTGAGCCTAAGGATACTATTTATATTATTTGTAACTCATTCTCTTTATGTCTTCCCTGTGAGCTGTCAGGGTATTCAAAGAGAGAGCTCACGGTGTGAGGGCAAATGGCATTAGACTAAATGAGATGGATAGGAAGTGCACATACTGTGAAAGTAACACACATCGAAGGTGGTGAGAATGAATGTAATTATGTCAGCAGATGTATGTAAAAGATAAACCATCTGCCTGATCAAAACTGACTACTCCTCTCCACAGTATATATGATTGTGTATTAACTTGAATCCTTCCTGCAGATTTCACAAGTTGTCTCAGGCTACAGTAACAAGAATGGAGCTACATCCGTATTTGATTAAACTAAATGATCAGGTGTAACACTGAGACCCAGCTTTGAAATTCTCTCATTCTGAAGCTTGTTTTTCTCTTGATGTTTTTCCAGGCTGAGGAGGGAAAATGGGGAAGAAGGATGCCAGTGGGACCAGATTACCAGTTGATCAGTACCGGAAACAGATTGGTGAGTCTTCTGTCATCGTAGTGCTGGTTGATCAGTTTACTGATCAATAATAAATGAGTCAACTGTAATCAAATAATGCAACAATATTGGTATTGTCAGTAGATTTGATATTTTGATCTTGGTTGGAAACAAATTTTAAAAAATGCTCAGAATGCTTTTCTTTGTTTCGTAACTAAAGAAATTCCCTGGACTCTATGGGCATTTTCCATTAATATAGCATTTTGCATACTACATGATTGATCGTGTAATCAAAAACATAATCAACATAATAACTGAAAATTTGAACAATAAGGTCTGTAAATTTGTTCATGATGCTTTTTGATAGTGGAGATTGGTCTTTGACTGGTTTTGTAACTGTATGTCAACAAAAATCAATATTTACTGCTTGATGTGGGCAATCTTACCACAGCACAGTAATCAGCTCAGCGTTCTTTCATAGAAAAAAACTAATATCACACTTAATAAATCATATATGATACTGCGTTGCAGTCAGCAGTCCTGTAGTGGTTTCACATACCTTATACTGTATCCCAAACTGCCTAACAGCTCAACTCTTTTTAAGACCTTGATCAACATTGGCTATGTAAGAATTAGCGTAATTTATTTGTACAGTCCTGGAAACTTTTCCAATTTGTATTAGATTGAGAGGAAACTTAAACCAGACTCACTGGATTAGAACCAGTATACATGCTGTGGAAGTAATTACAGCATCTGAGGTCACATTACCAGCAGACAGCAAATTCCACGCTTACAAAACTGCCCCTTTGATATCATGTCAGAAACTGTTTTGTCAAAGAGAAAATTCTACTCTAATCCTGCAATACTTTGTTTCCCCATCTTTCCCCTTACATCACAAAGGCCTAACTCAGGCAATATGATAGGTATCAATCAAAAGTTTGGTCCCCTTTAGCATGCCAGCTGTGGTTGCTTGAAGATCACAGCTCATATCATGTCTTTTTGTTTTTGTTTTCCTCTTGTTGAGCAAAAAGCAAAAGGTTGCTAATGGCAAAGCTGGATAATTGTGAGCAGCTATGACTGATGCAAACAGAAAGGGAAGCTCTGTTCTCCTTTTAGGCTTAAAGATTTTACTTAAAATCCCAGGAGTGGTATATTGTGTGCATGAAATTTGGCTAAGTAGTTTTATTAGATGCAAAAGGCAACCATTTTTGGATCAAAGGAAGAAGATTTTTGCACAAAATGTGGTAAGACTTTTACCAAAGCTCTGGTATTGGTTTTGATCAATGAGTATCCTTATCAGGAACCCGTACAAGGGCTGAATTAGCTGAGAGGATGGACAGAATGAGTTCCTCCATAGAGATGGCAGCAATCACAGCTATAGAGGATGAGCTGAAGAGAGTGACACAATCCAGAGGACGAAAGTTACAAATCTAACAGGATAGTTTAGCTTTCTGCGAACTAAGTGTATCCATGGTAACTACAGATCCTCTGGCCACAGGAAGTCTGAGAAGCAGGTCCATTGAAAGAGTTGGTCCTCTTACATTTCACATTTCAGCTCAGACTTTTCTGCTTAACTATGACTTAGGTTGTTTTTCATCATTCAGTGACACAGGTAAGAAGACCAAAATTTTAAAACTAGGAAGACACCCTGGATTACGATGATGTCAAAGTACATCTATGGTGACTCCATACATTATCAGACACATAACGGACTTGCTTTACAATTCATATTTCAGTTTAGGCCACCTGTTTGAGTGTTACTAAGATTCTTAAGTATGGAGAACAAGAACAGTTAATCCCATCAATCAACAGCTGATCAGCCACACTACTACAATACAAGAAGTAGAGGACAGACTGATGGGTTTCAAGCACATTTTCAGAGATGAGATGGAACATGCAAGGGGAGAACCCAGATGAGCTAATATTTAACTTGTCCACTTAAATCTTCATCCATAGGAGCCACTTTGCAACAGTGGCTGACTGAGCACATTACAGAACCTTATCTTGTGGCCTTTCGTATCCAATTTGCTGCCCAATGTTAAAGATACCTGCAATTTCTTTGATCAGTCATCCAAGGTGAACATAATCAGGAGGATTCTGAAACTCTACTAGCTGCCTTAGATGTGTTATCCCTGCATATAAATAACCCTCTTGAGAGGATTTTAGAATCCTTGAAGTTGTTTTCTTCACTAGAGAAGTGGAAAAAAGATACCTGTCTGATAGAATGAACTGGCTGCTTTATTTAGTTCTGTGACTGGTAAATCACACAATATAAAACAGTTTCTTTCATGTGATATGTATATATACATATATATGTGTGTGTGTGTGTGTGTGTGTGTGTGTGTGTGTGTGTGTAAGCAGTTTCATCAGTTTACAAGAGGTTGAATGGAGATGGGTTTTCTATCTTAAAAATATCATAACCCTGTAGTCTTAATGACAAACTATTACCATATGGTTTTCTTTAATTTATCAATTAAATTTTCTATACTAATCAGCACCCCTCTCTGACGATTGCATCAATTATGACATTGTTCTGATTCCCTTCCTCCCTGTGGATGGCTGTTTGTTGGCCCCTGGTGATTCACATCCTCTGATTATCCGAGGTTTTTCCTGGTGGTGCTTTAGTGTTAACAAGGCTTATGAGAAGGTCTCTAACCTAAATGTTTTCTGTCGGTGCATGTTTTTGATTTTGCACCCTCTAATCACTCTCACATTGTTCTTTTTTATCAGATGCCCTATTTTTGAGTTTTTTTTCCATCTCATGCTGTTTCTCTAAAATGAAAAAAGGATGTCATCGTCAAACTGACACTGATCAGAATATTTGTCTTTCTCTGGCATGTGATAGCCTGTTGAGAAATTTCTGTGTTTTGTTTACTCTGCCAGACTATAAGTTCCTCGGGTCTCATAAAGCAGCGTGGCGGTTGCATATGTTTTCGTATTGGGACAGAAGAATGGGATTATTTAGCCTGCAGATATCTCTTAACCGTCTGCCATTGTATAAAACCCGGCAGGTCCAACAAATGAGAGACAGACATAACATAACAAGCTCATCTCCAACTGTCGCTTCCCTTACCAGGGGCACAGAAATCTTTTTTTTATCCTTTTTTCCTTCCCATTTAGTGTTTTTTTTTTTTTTTTTTTTTTTTTTTTTTTCTCAGCACATCTCATCAATTCAAAAATATGCAACAGAGGTATCAGGGACACTTTGGTCCTCTGTCTACCTCTGCCTCCTTCCAACCCCTCAATTTCTACCATTTTTCCCTCTTTTTGAAAAGGATGGCCATAAGGCAATTTCAGTGAACCACTGTTTAACAGCAAAAGTGGAAAACAGAGAGAGGGGACATACATTGGAGAGGGAAATGAAGTCTACAAAGATAGCATGGGGCTGGGTCTTCTGAGAGCTGGAATGGGCCACACATGGTAATTTGAAATTGTAATAGGGTGGCTTATTCATGGCACATCAGCAGTAGTCCAGGCTGGTTGTTGAGCTGTACCATCATCTCTGCTGGAGTGCTTTTTTCATGTCATATGGCCATCAAGGGGCTACTGTTGACACTCTCTTTATAAATACCATTATTAAGCCTGTTATAATTGACTGCGCCAAGCTGCCCTCAGGAGAGGCAAAGCTATAGTGTTCTTACATGGAAGTGCAAGTGGTCACTCTGTTGAAGTAATGATTGCTGCTGCCCGTTGAACAAGCTGGGGAGACATGTCAGCACAGATAAACACAATTAAAATTTCAAGTACAGAATGGTTAATTGGAAATTATTGGCTTTAGAAGGCATAATTTCATATTGTAAAAAGCTCACACCCAGGAAATTGTGTGTCTTGCAATTAAATGTGATAAATTTAGATGTAGGTGAAATATTTCCCTCACATCTGTAACTAGGCTGTGGTATGTCATCAAAGTATAGTTGTTCTCCTCTTCTCATTGTATCACAGATAATCTTTATTTAGTTGTTTTAAATGCTTTGACTGTAGGTCTCACATAGATTGCAAAAGTCACTTTGGAAAACTGGCCAAAAACAGACTAATTTTAAGTCGTAATCATATTTTCCATGTACGTCTAGGATTCCACCACCACCTGAGATTTGGCCTCTTCTCTCCTCCCCTGACATGATGCAAACGCAAAGGCATAAATATTGCCCATGTGTCTGTCATCAGCCCTCCAGTTCCACTACCATGCATTCTGGCAGATGCTAGTGATCTGCACCATGTGGTCACTGACTATTTGGCTGCCATGCCAGATAGACACAGAAGCAAAGCAAAGCATGGAGAGCTGTCAGACACTGTCAGTGCATAGCCGGAATTGTCCCAGGGTTCTCAGAGGGGTTCTCAGAGAGGTTCTCTGTCTGTCCAAATCACCCCATCACACTCCTTGTAGTGCATATGCAGGACGGTTAATCCCCATAGACACAAACAAACACGCATACGCTGAATCCCTCAGGCATATTAGTGTTTCTCTTGACACTCTCATGTGCTTGTTTGATGCCATTTTGCGCTCATGACAATTGTGTACAGTTGCTTTTTAAACATTACAGTACCGACTGGATTTTACATAGACCAACAGACGGTGTCAGTGGTAGCATTAGTGAATGTTGTTACTGTAATTCAAACAGGGTCTCTCTTTACATAATGAATGGATTGTTTCTCTAGAGCTATCCTGGCCCGAGGTCACATATCTGCATCCAATGGAGAAGCACCAGTTTTTTGTCATGTTTAAAACTTGGCACAACTTTAAAAAGAGGCTAATGAAGGTGTAATT
The DNA here is from genome assembly GCF_016859285.1 of Xiphias gladius. Lineage (NCBI taxonomy): Eukaryota > Metazoa > Chordata > Actinopteri > Istiophoriformes > Xiphiidae > Xiphias > Xiphias gladius. The sequence continues at coordinate 13,019,950 of NC_053423.1, read as the reverse complement.
GGCATTAGAGTTAATTTAAGTTTAATTTAGTTAAGTTGCTTGCTCCTCTAAAAACCGGTAACTATTTTATTTTTCAAGCCGGCATTAAGGGCTTGACATACAGAAGTCAGTGTTCCATGGGTTTCACTGATCTTCAATTAGAGATGAGCAACAAGCAAAGGTTTTGGTGGATTTTCCTGAAGAAGTCTACAACTTTAACAACTTTGTTTGTTCACATGCACATGTAGGTGAGGAATTTTTAATATGAGGCCTGATGTTTCTGCAGTATGTGGCATACTGGTTTAATGCAGCATTGAGTTGCACATTATTGCTGCAATAGCTGATTTTCCAGTTATTTGACATACGAAAATGTCTGTAGAGATACAAATGAGATGGCAGCAACTTGGGCTGCCACAGTGTGTGTGTCAGAAACATAATGCTAGTGGGTGAGCTCTTTTATAATAAAATAACGAAAAATGTCAGTTCAATTATCTTTTATTACATGATGCATGACTGAAACATAGACAACATAAATTATGCTAGAAATGTGCAAGACATGATTTCCTTTTACCACAAATAGATGCAATTCTTATACGCTAGAATCATGACTTGGCCTGGGGCAAGTGATGGTTCTCCAGCGGCATGAATCTGTCACAGATAGTTCCCTGCCTAGACTCATCAGAATATTAACATTTTGTAAAGGAATACTTAAATCTTTCTATTATATAACCTCTTAAAACTGGGTCTTTCCTGGCTCAAATAAAGCAAGGGTGGTACCTTAGCCATGAGATAATGAACCTGGATACATTTTTTAAAATATATCCGTGAATCGTGGAATTTTTTGGTCTTATATTTATACAGGACAGGTGGCTATAGAGCTTATGTGTGAACACTAATTTGGTGCTGAAATGGATAAGTTGACTAGTAGAATTATTTTCTTTTTGTACACTAATGTGCTCTCAGATTGCATATGATTTTTTTGTACATTGAAAATGTAACTAGATACTTCTTGTTGGTGACACAGTTTCACTCAACTAAAACTCCAAAGATGAATCAGATGGGTATGTTTTCAAACTTTAGTTAAAAAAAGACAACAATAGGTAATTCACAGGGGCAGCTTAATATTATCTTTTTGTTGCCAACATCTGATACAATCTCATTAAAAGAAAACACAAATGCAAAGGTCAGTAGTTGACAGGGAAATTAGTAGACAGCCGTAGTCTCTCTCCATCATCAGTCACTTCTGCCTGAAGCAACCATCTTGTGTTTCGCCTATTTATTGCTCCTGTTAATGTGGATTCTGCTTAAGCTTGTGTTTTATCCTACATTGTTGTCTTTCCACCCTGCACAACTCTGGACTTATTCTGGCAGGACTACATTTAATCATTTAATGCAGTGTCTTGAAATAGGTTTTATCATCACTGCCAGGGTCAAGTTTTTGTAAAGATGGCACAGAATTTGAGGGTAACAATCAAAATATTCAAACGGTTGTATATATGACACACACATTTACTACTCATGTTTCTTTTCATTCAGACAAATTGTGATACTCTCAGATACCTACACCTCTTCTAGCGTCAGTTTAATGGCCACGTTGTGTGGCATACAAATCACATACCTTTTCCCCACCTTCAATCACATGTGGCTAATTTTAGCTAATACCCCCCCTCCCGTCTTGTTATGCTAGGTAGAAAATTAGCTCAGGGTAAAAATGAATTTCTCCTCAATCTTAATCAGACACCCTTTATAGTTAACTGAAGTGACGCAATGATGAAAAACCACGAAACACATTTAAGGGAATCTACAGTAAGTGGTTAGGAGGTGGGGGCCACATTCACTTTTCTCTTGTCCTCTTGACATGAAATCATGGATGACTTCAATGAAAGGCACTCTCAGGGAAGCCTCTCAGCAGGCACTCTAGGCCGCCTTACAAAGGCTAATGTTCCTCTGAGACACGGCATTGTCGTTGCTGTACAGGAGGACAGTGATGCCTTTTCAGTGTGGCAGGCGGAAGCAGGGAGGGATGGGAGGACGGCATGTAGCCCAGCGCAGGTAGATAATTGGTGACAGAAAGTGTCTACAGCACTGGTGTAGCAGCGGAACAGCAATGACAAATAGGAGTGCTCATAATCCCAATGCAATATCATCAGGACTGTTGGTGTGTGTGTGTGTGTGTGTGTGTGTGTGTGTGTGTGTGTGTGTGTGTGTGTGTGTGTGTGTGTGTGTGTGTGTGTGTGTGTGTGTGTGTGTGTGTGTGTAGGCTCCAGACCCACACAAACAAACCACAGGAGAAAGGCAACATGAGGTTCTGAGAAATACAGTGCTGTACTACAACAACACTACAATACAGTCAGATGTAATTCTCTGGCATTTCTCCTCCATATAAACTATTCATACTCCTACTTGGTGTAATTATTCTGTTTTTGCTCCAGTTAAGTATTGATTCTTACCGAATGGTTATGGGTGTATTGGGTAGTGATGCTTTTTGCACATAAACGTAATTTCTCCATGTAGACGTGGAACAAGTTTAGCCCCACGCATGCAATGGTGCATGTTGTGGAAGCAGTTTGTGTAAAATCTGAAAAGAAAATATGCTTTTTAAATTTAAACCCCAGCTTGCTTAAGTTCTGATATTGTTTTGTCTTTTAAGTACCTTTGTGCATTTCTGCTGCAGAAAAGGTACCTTGAGAACACAGATTGCCAAACAAAGTGAATTAGTATCAAAACAGAATGTACAGATTGTTGAGTTGTGGGCTTCGTTTTTGAATCTAAGTGTACAACTTTATTCTTTCTTAACTGGGTGCAGGAAAGGTTAAAAAGAGAGATAATGGTTTTCTATAGGTTTTTACTCGGGTTACTCGGGCTTGCACATTTGATTATTGCTTCCGTACATGTGGATTGCCAATTCCCAGATATCCAGATATAACATATATCAGATATAACAGTTAACTGTCAGTTAGCATGCTCATTAGCTCCCTGTGCCACTTTGTGGTGTGGGCACTTTTATAGGAGTTGAACTATTCTGTAGAAGTTAAACAGGCTTTAGAGCAGCCATGTGAGGCCAATTAAGTTTCAGCAATTCTCGGCATGTTACACACAAGACAAGATACTTACCTCTTATATTCCTTTGTTCAATTTTACACCTCTCGCAGTGTATCTGCCCCTCTGTTCTTTTTTTCTCTTGGATGTTCGTCTTGTAGTATTTTTATGTAGCTTCCTGTAGGTTTTCATTATCACAACCAGCCATTTTGTAGTCTGAAAGTCCTCGCACATTTTCTGTGAATGGAGATTAACCTGAGGTGCCCTCCAATCAAATTTCCCCCTCTCCACTTTCTGACAAGTGGAGGAGACATCCAGTGGCCCTCCTAATGAATTCCCACCAACTCACTGTCTGCTCCTGGCAACATTCTCCCCATTTCTATTAGCCCTCCACTGAGTCAGACGGAGGTGGAGGAGGACTCTGTGACCAGGAGGGATGGAGAAAGAGTTGGGAATTGAGTGCAAGATCTCAGAAAAAGAAGCAGGGGAAGTGAGATGGTTGAAAAAGAGAGAGTGTGTGTGGTTTGCAGTGCTTTCTGTTTGTTTTCAGGATCACAACATGCACACTACTCCTAACCACCCCTACCTCACTAGCTCATTTGGATTCTTCAGCCCATCATCCATCAGAACTTCTTACCTAACCTTAACTCTCACCCTAATCTTAGTCTAATCCTATCTAGATTTAACTCGGAAATACAATATCATCTATAAGGACCCGATGATAGGTCCACAGTCTGAGCATTTAAATAGGTTCTCACAAAGATAGAAGTACAAGAACACACACACACACACACACACACACACACACACACACACACACACACACACACACACACACACACACACACACACACACACACTGTTCAGCAAGCTGTTGCTTTCCACTCTATTGTTAGCAAAGTTCCTTTTCCTGCAGTGTGTTGTTTCTAATTAGACCAAGACAGCCGGCTTTGTCTCATGTGAAGCACACAAACACACACACACACAGACACACACAGACACACACACAGACTTTACCAGGTCGCTGGTTTGCCCAAAAGACTCACCCTTGAGAGTTGAGCCCATGGGAAGTCAACCAAGCAGAGGCGAACTGTGTGCAGCTCAGGCCAGAAAAATTCTCTGTATTTTGGATACATGTGCAGAATTCAACTTGGGGGTAAATTTAATTGTAGAACTTGTGAAATTTCAGCGTTACCTTCAACCTTAGTTTATTATCGCGTGTATTCATTTGTTAACCATGTGATAATATTACAAGGTACAGTAGCAGTCATAAGACTTAAAAGGCTTGGAGCTCCTTCATCACTGCCTCAATTAAAATATTTCAGTCTTCAATCAAACTTGTCCATGAGTTGCATTATTCTTCTTGCATTATTATTCTTCTTCTTCATCTGGAGAAAATATAAATGGATGGAAACTGCTATTGTAGCCGGCCTTGAAATTGCTGCAGAACTTAATATGACATCAAAACATGGTATTCAAAATTACAATCAGATAGATTTCCAATCATTTGATTTGTGTTTTCCAATTTCTTCTCTCTTGCAGGTAAGCAGGACCACAAAAAGACAAAGTTGGTCTTAAAGGCCACAAGGCTGAAAGCTGAAGCAAAGAAGAATTCCTCTGGATTCAGGGTGAGATTTGCCTTAATCTGGATGTACTTTCTGTTTCAGATTACTGATGTCTGTTATTTGCATGTCTTCTTCTTTTTCTGCCTGCCTGTCTGTCCTGGCCCATCTGCTTATTTGTCTTTCTGCCAACCATCTTCTTTCCATTTGTCTGTCTGTCTGCCTGGCTGTTTGAGAGGGTATTTCACTAGATCACTTTTCATATCCTAGACTCTTAGCTCTCTTACAATTTACTTTAGGTCTTTTGGGAATGTAACGATATATATCCACCCGAAATGATGTGTTGATGAATAAAGTTTACAATACTCTATCCTGTCTACAAAAAAAGAAGACGACCAGTGTTTCCTCTAGGATTTTTTTCAGCAGTGGGGCGAAAGGGTTAATCAGGGATGGACTAGGAAAGAAATTCAGTCCTGGACATATCTGCTGGGACCAGGGGGGATGGTTGCTTGAACCCAGTCCCAGAACACGCATGCTGCATGCTCTCATGCTTACTCTGAATGACAAGCACACAGAGAGGGGTGGTAAAGAGACTGCCAGGGACGGTCAGATGTTTTTTTTGATGGTCCACTGGCTCACCGATGCAGCGGCCTACCTGGATGATGCATGCGGGTAGTACGCTGGCGGTGGGAGTGAATATCAATGGATAATAAAAATCTATCTAACTTAATGTTAGCTAGTTAAGTGTACTTTTCTCTCTTTTCTCTTTCTTTTTCACTTCCTTCTCTATCTCCCTCTTGCTTCAGCCGGATGTTAACACATGTATCCACTTCCTGTCCCTTTGTTTAAAATTAAGAGCCCTTTGCAGAGTCATGGAATTGCAGCATCATGACATTTTGCGACTTTAACAAAAAGCGGCCCGCTACTGCAATATGTATATAACAGAAACACTGAAGACATAACTCGTAGCTTTTTAACATATAAGGAATTCCTGGAAGGACTAAAATTCAAGAGTTTCCTGATTCATTTAATGGTAAAAGAGTTATGGGGACGGACAAGGAGAGAAAAAGAGAAAAGGGAGCAATATAAAAAGCAGAGAAGAAAAAGAGAAAAAAAATTAGAAACTGTTAAGATAAAGTTGGGTAATGTGAAAGTAAAGGGAGGTGAGGGTGTTGCTAAGTTAGAAAAGTGTGCTGCTTTGTCACACTGCAGCGATTAAGAGCTGCTTTGCTGGCAAAGATGGATGACTCCACGTTTATCACTCTGGCAAACATGCCACTGCTGTTTATGCTTTTCCTCATTCATATGGCTTACCCATAAACAATTTTACTATTTCAAGGTTTTCCATATAGAGTAAACTCTTGCCAATGAAATAGCTTGTGAATCTACAGTCTTAGGTTTTAAATCCATTTTGAAATTGCAAATACCATTAGATGAAATCAAGTCCTCAGTTATTTTCGTAGTTGTTTTTAAGTGAAAGTCAGTTGTAATGAAATTTAATGCAGACATGCCTACTGTTATTTTTTTATGTTTATTTTCTTTAATGGCAATGAAAATTGGTTTGCTTTACAGTACATCATAAGCCAAAAGGCTTCACTTCCTCATTAAGCTTCAGTTGGCATGTAGTACACAGAGAGGAACAAATCATAGTGAGGATTAAACACTGGGTGAAATGGTCAGGTTTTAAAATATGCATCTCTTAGACACGCAAGGCCTCATTAAGCACGTCTTTAATCCAATTAGATTAGTCCATATCTTGAAATATTGATATTGCTCATGAATAATTCAGGTTTTTCACGCCCAAGACGAGGGGAATTTTCAGAGGTTGGATTAAAAATACCTCTGGGACGAGGATATTAAACTGACTTAGACCTCTTGGCCTCGAGTTCGATTGAAATTCAGCCCAGATGTAATGGATATTTGGACACGCTTGCTTTCCCATCTAGTCCTTTTAGCGTTATATAAAGTTGTGATTTTTACACAGCTCTGTGATGACAGTAGAAAGCACCCTCCCACCTACCTCCACCCCTCTGTCTTTGAACCTTTGGTTGCAGGCAATGATTTGGCTGTGGTTTTATATAGGCGTGTTACTCTGTGCGTAAAGCTTCTCTTCTCTTCTCTTCTCTTCTTTTCTCTTCTCTTCTACCATCTCTCTGGTTGAGATGCTGGTCTCAGATGCAGCTGGCATCTCAGAAGGGCCAGCAGACATGCGGGCACAGAGAATCTGGCAGCTACCACGGCAGGCTGTCTCGGGGCTGTCCTAGTAGCAAGGCAGTCTGGATGAGTTGGCAGAGAAAAAATGTGGCGAGACTGGGAAAAGAGAGAGTGAGAAAGGGAGAACTTCTGTTCCGCAACAGTGATCAGTTGTCTGGGTTGCACAAAACATTGACCTGAGAAGTGGCGGAAACCCACCACCTGTTGTATATATGCTTGCTTTCATACACACGTTGAATCGGGGTGTGTTTATGGAAGTAGTATTGGTAGCCCGAATACAAATCTGCAGCTCCTCTAAATAGCGGATGGCAAGAGGTCACAACAGCAGATATCAAGAAACTGGCAGGAGGTCTTGCCACAGTCTCTCCTCAGGTTGCTCAGAGAAGAAAAAGCACCTTCGAAGTAGCTCCAGCACACTAGCTTCCAGCACAGGAAACAAGCCTGCTGCCTTGTCTAATTGGCACACTAGCCTTCTGTTCAGTTCTGCACTGTTTTCCCTCAGTCTTATTTAGCCGCTGAGCCTAGAAAGTTGGGAAAAAATTGCTTTTGGAATTGGCAGAGGATGAAGGCTACCAGCTGTCATTTGTGAATGTATGTTGTGTGGCAAGTAAGACCATATAGAACAGGGTTTTTTTTTTTTTTTTAGTTGAACAGAATTAAAACATTTTTTACTCTTTTTATGATTCCACCCTGTTTCATCTCTTCAGTTTTTGGTAGCGATATGCTTATACCATTAATATTTCTTATGTCATGAAGCTGATAATTTTATCTTAAAGGAGAGATTCTCATTAACAAGTGCAGCAATTATTGGCAACCATCCAGAGTCATTGCTAATAAACTCTAAGTAAAAAGTATCAGTGAGGGATGATGTGCTGAAAACCTGGACCCAAACTGTAGCATCTGCTTCAGCCTCTAACTGGAGCGAGTTTCTGGATCTGTGCTGGCCATTAGGTTTATGAGGGCGCATTCACACTTTCTAGTTGACGAGAAGCGTTGACAGATAGCCCATGGGAATTTGTAGGTTCTATGCTTTATGAAGAGACTCAGTGAGTTGTGATAGTGGTGATAAGGCTTTTCCTGTTCAGAGTCTTTTTATAAGTGTCCCTAAAGCATGAGGAAAGGACACGGCTATATAAAAAAGAGTCTTAGTTATGTAAATGGCCTATACGTTTCACTTAAGATAATTATCTGATATGAAGTGAAAGTAGGTTATGGCTTATGGCGAAATTTGACAACAGCATATCTATGTATAACAGCTGCTATGATGACTTAGATTTGTGTTGAAATGATTAGTCCATTGATTGATTAGACGATCGACATTATCAAAAACAACTTTGATAATCAATCATTGTAAGTCATTTAGCAAGCAAAAATACATGACGTTCTGTGTTTTCATCCTTTTAATGTGTGAGAATCCCCCCTTTTTTTCTATAATTGTAAATTGAATATTTATGGTGTGTTTGTTCGGCAAAACAAGTTATTTGAAGAAGGCTCTGGGAAGTTGTGTTAGGCGTTCCTTTGCTATTTTCTGACATTTTATAAACAAAATGGTTAATTGAAAAAAAAATTTAAATAGTATAATCAGTACTGAAAATAATCATTGGTTGAAGCCCTACAAAAGACATCGAATGGAGTGTAGAAGTACAAGAAGGTAATGCTATCAGTGACTGAGGAAGATACAAGATGTATTAGCTGAATGCTGTACAAGAAAGCAATGTGGCTTAAAGGTGGCAAGTTGCCAAAAAATTACAGCGACATTCATTTAAGCAGTCATGAAATATAACCTAATGGCTGGTTATTTGTCACTGTGACTTGTACAGATGGGACATGCTTACCATCCGCAGCCCAAATGCACCAACACTTGTTTGTAGCTCGTGTCTCTCTGCCACCCACATACAGCCACAAACACACTGAAACTGTTGCTTAGCACATAGGCACATACAGACTGACCTACACATACACACATGTATACGCACACAAACAAACCCAAGAGGAGAATAAAAGGCGGACCAGATGAGGGGATGTCTGTTTTGCTGTGGCTTATCGCCAGGGTGATAGAGACCCAGCTCCCAGCATGCTGAGTGTGCTGCAGCTGCCGCCGGCGCTGAGAGAGCGACATGATGAAGATGACGATGTGCTTGGGCCCCATCCAGTGGTCTCCATCAGAATTTGGGCAGAGAGCCTATGTTTGTGTCTGAGTGTGTGTGTGTGTGTGTGTGTGTGTGTGTGTGTGTGTGTGTGTGTGTGTGTGTGTGTGTGTGTGTGTGTGTGTGTGTGTGTGTGTGTGTGTGTGTGTGTGTGTGTGTGTGTGTGTGTGTGTGTGTGTGTGTGTGTGTTTGTGAGACAAGGCAAGAGTCAACACAGTGGGCCAGTCTCCTTGAAAACAATGATCTCAATCAAGTGCAGGTGCTTTCCACCACTCAAGTGTTTTCACCAAAACCCCTCCAGCTTGTTTTCATAGACGAGTCACTGTGACCAGCTGTTACTCTCTCTCTCTGAAACCTGAGGCAGAGAAGGGGGGAGCTGGATTGTAATTTTGTGTGTCATTGTGTTTCAGCAACGATTCAGTGAAATGCGTACCTATGTCAGAAGCACAACATTTTCTTTGCAATACTGTTGACAGAATTACAAACGCTTCTCTTTGTTATGATTTTCAAAGCTGCAAGAGAACACAAGAAGAAGCAGAAAACAATCAAGGCTCTGTGATTTGATAACAGTTCTCTTTTCTCCAAGGCCTAGGCAAAATAGAAAAGTAAATCAAGCGGTGGGAGCCTGGCGGTTAATATATGAAACTAAAGTGCATGAAATTTAAAAGTTTTCCAATTAAGCAAGGACTTTAAGCTGTTTGGAGGCTGTCAGGATGTAGATAAATGTGGGCTGAGGCTAATGAAGACCAATGCTGCTGATGACTAGGCACTACAGCATGTATACAGATAGCTGTGGATGCTGTGACGCCTTTTAATTGTCACCCCCACCACCACTGCCCCCTTCATCAGAGAAGAATTATTATTATCCCCCCACACCCCTCATTTGTGCTAAGCCTTATCTCTCACTTGTTCTCACTCTTGTTTTTCATTCTGTCTTTTCTCTCTGCAATTTGGCCAGTGGGTTGAATTTGCAGTCCTCCCTGTGTATGCCCTCTTTGTTACTGAACTAATGTTTTTATCAATTTTTTTTTTTTTTTCTGTTTTGCCTTCTGTTTTTTTGACATCAGTCATAGTTCTTTCTTTTTAGTCTTGTTTGCTGCTTTTCTGTTTGTCATTTACCCTCATTGTAACCTTGTATCACCTCAGCCCGTCACACATGAATACACAGCATAATGGGACATTACAGGCTGATTTAGTTAACATGGTTCAGGTAGTTTTTCCCACAAGTGTCTTAAAGATTCAATAAATAGAAGAATACAATTATAGATATCTGCAGAAATTGAAATTGCATGTTATGAATGAGTTTGTGTACAGGACTCAAATCATATGTTCTGAATTCAAAGGTTGTGTCACCTGTGCTTGCATTGCCCAGTTTGCATGTTAAATCTAATTTCCAAGTTCAAATTTTTTTGTTTTTGGGTAAAACCTCCAATCACACTTTATTCTTCACTCTTTTAAAGCTCTCCAAGCTCTCCAGTGTTGATTAGAAAGTTTTCTGCTAATGAGTTCTCTTGATAAAGAATAACTGGCATCGTTCAATACTCTGAGTGGCCCTAATGAAACTCCTGCTGATGAAGATTGTAATCGTGTGAGCACCACATAATGAACGAGCGCTCTAAATTCCCATTTTCAAGTTGAATGCCACTCCTCTGGAAAGCCTCAATTTGTTTGACAATTAACCAATAGAAAATCTACAAAAAATAAATTAAAAACTAAAATAGGCCATTTTGTTGAAGAAAGTTTAACTTCTCAGTCAAAATGTCAGAGGAGCTGTGGAGACTGATTGCAGACTATAATGCACTATTATATTGCAGTCAGTCAGTGCTTGGTTTCTGAGATATGATACGGTACATTTTACTGTGCTTTTTCTTGGATGTGGCTCTGGTTTTACTCCACAGTATGTGGAGCGCTTTGCATCAAGAGAAAACCTGAAACAAATCAATTATTAATTCTTCAGAGGTATGTGATGTGCTGTCCTAAAGCTGGCAGTTAAACCTAACATTAGCCCTGGCACAGTTCAGCCCAACCCCAGGATTAAGGAGATACTGTGTCTCAACTTTCTAGTACACCATAACTGACATTACACTTTGTGTTTTTTATTGACTTGAGGTGAATATACAGTACACAATACATTATTTATGCTATTATAAATTCTGTAGTTTAACTGCATTATGTTTGTCATCGGTGTCACCTGAATCATTTCCCACCGTGAATCTCTAAAAGCTGAGAGTGTTTGTGTCATTAGTGTGCAAATGGGTCTATCAGACTGAGAACACTTACTGTGGGGACATGGTTTATTTTAAAGAGCCTGAAACCTTTTCCAAAAAAATGCAGGTAAAATTGAAAAACACATCTGTTTGTCTGTTTTGGCCTTCCATCAGCCCTTAGCTTTGGTTTTCCACTGCTGCAAACAAAGCTTTAGAAAAATGCTCTTCAGTGTGAATAGCTGCAGAAACACCAGTCCTGTGTTGCTCTGTGGACAGGAAACACTGACATAGTATTAGCAGCTTGCTAACCTTTTTAAAACAAAACAAACAGGGCTGATTGCTTGTTTTTATATGTAAAATGTACAACACACATATTTCTGTCTGTGTAAATATCAATTAGGATTAGATTAAAAAAGGATTGATTGAGGTCTCACTTCAGCAATTCATCAGTTACAGAATAAAGTCACAGTTTCAAACTGTGCAGTCATGTAACCACCAAAACTGAAAGAGAAGACAAAAGGTTTTCTTTAGTCATCACTTATCCAGCAATGCACCAGAGTTTATTTCCTCTCCTCTTTTACATTTTTAAAGACCTTTTTGTTGTTTTGACACTTCAGTGTGAATAGAAAACATTAAGAACACAAACTGAAATAAGTATAGACAGGAAGTGTTTGACCCAGCATTTTTCTGTTTCCCTGTAGCAGTGTGGACAAAACATTTGAAAATGTTTGACATGTTTGCATCTTTGTGCCAAAATGTTCTTTCACTTTTAGGTCTGAAATGAATGAGTGACGACTGATATTAATATAAATACTTGTCTTTAAAGCAGATTGATACAAACAAAAATGCCAATTTTAGATATTTAATTTTTTGCTTTTTTGATAAACAATATATTCTTGCTCACAAAGTCAGACTGATAAGAAGTCTATTAGTAATGCAGCAGATGTAGATGAAAAGAGAGACAATAGGGACTTGGCAAATATAGACATAAATAATAATAAATAAGCACAATAATTACAGAACAATACAAACATATTCAAAGAAAGTAGAGCCTCTCCTAAGTGTAAAGACAGAGAAGGGACCAGGCAGGTATATAAATAGTTCTATGGAAGAACACTGAGTCTTAAAATGTTTTTCTTTTCCCCTCTCAGGATGCGTTCCTTGTCATTGTGGCAATCCTATTCTTTGTGCTCTGCGTCTACGCCTTCTTCTACCTCAACCTGAGCACTGAGATTAACCTGGATGTGGATTAGTAGGAGGTGGACCGTGTTCTGTCAACTTTCCTGATTACGGTCACAAGACAGTGTACAAAGTGTTTTCAGTTCGGGACAGGTGGACACAGTCTGTCAGTCTTTTTTTATACACTTTGTTGTTGACATATTGATGATGAACTGCCTCTTAAGAGAAATGTTGCAATGCATTAAACAGTTAACGTTTCAGGCCATTTTTGAGATTTGACATACATTTTCTCCTGTCCCTTTATTTTCTGCATGGGAATATGCAATGAAACTGTAATCATTACTGGACTGGCATTTATTATACTATAGTTTTACATCTATAAATGATAGTTGTTTTTTTTTTTCATCTTTTCTTTCCCGTGAAATAGCTTTAATTCCTGTTCCCTAAAATAGTCAATGACTTCTTGCTTCACGGCACCTTTAAAACATTCTGCTGCAAAATCTACATTCAGCAAAGAAAATTAGCCTCTTTTTACACAAATCTTCCAAACCACTGTTGAGACCAAGTTCTGTTAATCATATTCTGCAGAGTTACGTCCCACTGTTGTTTCCACTAATAGAAAAATGTCAATCTCCCGCTGAACCTCTCGTCACATTAAGACAAACACTTGCCTCACATTCCAGTGCACAAACCTCTCCTCACAAATATCGGGAGATCACAAAGTGTGAGATTAGAATCCACAAAGCCCTTGTCCTGATTGAACATGTGTGCTGAATACAGAACAACACATTGTACCTGGTGCACATACACACTACAGCACTTAGGCAGACATCCACAGGATTAGCATTACAAATATGATGCTGTTCTTTCATTTGAATGGAAATTACAGACGAGGGTGATGACTGAATAGAGGTGAGGCTACATGTTTCTCATATGGAACACCTTGATGATTTTCCTCTTTTCAAATATATGTATTGTTTTCCCCTTAAGGATGTGATCTGTCTCTGTAGAAAGGAATTTGAAGGTTTTTCAATGCTTCTTTTTCCCACTTATTTAGTCTTTGTGCACCAGGCCTGCAAGATGCATGGACATAAAACGCTATACCAAATACACAATAGGCCTTGTGACTTCTTTCGTTTCTAACATGTTTTTTTTTTTTCGACTGAGTTTTTTTTTTTTTTTAAAACAAGTCTGTCTGTGCCCAATTGTGTTCTGTGGCTCATAAGATTCTCGAAATGTGAGACAGTTTCTGCCTTTTCTCTTCTTTTCTCCCATGACCCTCCGACCTCCAGTAAAAGACTACATGTCAAAGAAACCATTATGATAAGCATGCACCCGTACCCTCACCCAGTGGCTTTTATCAGGCCTTGGTACATCCAGACCCCCCTCACATGTGTAACAATAGACAGCCCGGCCTAATAGACCTTCATACATGACACCTGTTATCTAAAAGGTCACCATTACCAAATACAAGAGCTCTGACATCAGCACAGTGAAAAAAATCTCGCAGCACAGCGTATTTGTTCAGAACCATGTTTGGCAAGATGAGATGCAAGCTATTTTTTAAAGTAGTGTAATGGTTAGTGCTACTTTTGAATTGGTTTGTATGGTATATACAAATTTTATGGTTTGCTTAGTCATTACGATTCGGTTACAGCATGCTGTGTGATATATTATTAATTATCTCTGTATTTCTTTTGTTAAATTGCTTTTAAAATCAAAATCATGTATCTCTTTATAAGGAAATAAAAATGATGTATAACTGAAAAAAAGATTAAAGGACCTTCTCAGTTTTAATTAATTTAATGTAGTGAATGCATGTTTTGTGAACATGAGTGTGAATCAAGCTATGTGTCAGCTTCTGGTTACGTGAGAAAAAGGCGTGTTGTTTAAATTTCTGGGTTTTTTTTAACTTTTAGATCTGGACCCTTTAGCTGATGCCTCTAGTGCAGACAGATGGTGTGATAAGCATCAACATATAGATTAGATAAAAGCCAGTAGTATCAAATGTTTTCAAATCCTTGGACATATCTAAGGCCATTATGTGATAAAGTGATTACTATAATGGCAAATATTAAATGACATAAAAGAAGGGTTTGTATTTAAACACAGTGACAGCTGATTAGACTGTGCATACTTAAGATAACACCTTGACATTAACTTCAACTACCAGTAATGTTTAATTGTACTTTATCCCTAAAGGCTTATATCAGCTCTTAAATGCAGGTGTAGTCGTTACTTAGAGTCTTAAAAGTTAATGAATAAAAAATCTTAGTGTCGATTTACTTTTATGGCATATAAGCTTGCCATTATTCCTCTTAGATCATTTTTTTTTCCTGAGCTATAAACAACAGTGTTCTATCAGCCATGGGTTATTAAATTGTACCTACTTCTTTGGTCTACGTGTCATGTCATGGCCATTCCTTATTAAGAGGAAATCTGCTTGTGTGTCAACAAGTGAAATAGTCAGGATGTTGACACAGGATTCCCTCAGTGAGATGCTACATGAGATCAGATGCGACAGTAGATTGTAGACATTCATTGTTGCTCTGGGCTCAAAATACATACAGCAGCGTTAATCCACAACAATGAAAGAAGGACACGAGTTTGACGTCAGTGCATGTCATGTGACTTATCTCTGCTAATTGACGGTGTCCCACTGACTTCTGTTCGCAGCAAGTCAAACAGGGGAAATTAATCAGGCGGTAGCAGTGTATGAGCATTAAGCACGACCTCAGCAGCCTTCCACAGGAGTTGAATGCACCGAAGCTTTACCCACCATCCTGTGACAAATGAGCTAGGCGCCACGCCCCTAAACCCTACTCATTAGTCATATGAGGTATGTCACCAAGAGTAATTATACTTAGCCCAAAACGTGTAGAGGCGGCAACACACACACACACAACATGTAATGTTGCTGCACTTTCCCACATTTTAGGCAGAAGGAAACATTCTCATACATGTACTGTATGGCTGTTAACCGAGACATGAATCATAATTATGATTGCTGGTGAACCCGACACCGCAAACTTAGAGCATGCTGGGTTTGGCTTACATGGTATTTGCTCTTGACATAAAACAAACACATGCATTTTGTCACACTTTCTGTCTGTACCATGACATCATGTGAACATAAATGCACACTGACCTCAGTGTATTTTCTGTTTAGTTTCTAAGATGGTGTTTACCTCTGTTGTGGTGCCATTAGTGTGTGTGTGTGTGTGTGTGTGTGTGTGTGTGTGTGTGTGTGTGTGTGTGTGTGTGTGTGTGTGTGTGTGTGTGTGTGTGTGTGTGTGTGAGCGCATACAGAAGGCTTGTGCAGCTGCTTTTCTAGACAGTGTGTTCATCTGTGTGTGTATTTTCAATATTCAGAACCATGCCTGTTGCCACGCTCCAGTGGAGCGCTTAGTCTCTCTGACGGACTGGTGAAAAGTGAGGAGGGTCAGTCCCGCCAGGAGTTCATTTAGTCCCTATCTCTATCATACACACAGACACACAGTCTCTCTACAAGTCACTTTGACAGGGATGCTCTTCACTCCCACTCTCTCTCACACATACATATACACACAAACACACAAACACACTACTGTGCTCCCATTAGGGAGATATAGTGAAAAGACAGGACTGATGATGCATGTCACAAAGTACTGCTGCTAGTCTCACACATAATGTCTCCTCCCTTATTCTTGCCCTCCACCTTCCCCCTTTTCCGTCCCCGTCTCATTGATTTGCTGCTTTACTGCATATGCTTTAAAATTAAAATATGTAGATTTCTATCATGTTAGGGACTTTGGTGTACACATGTAGAGGTTCACAGTGACAGCAGACATAAAAGCAAAAATTTCTGTTTGACACTATGTGGCTTGATGTATATTTGGAACCTGTAGCTCATTAATAATTTTATATTATTCTTTGCAGACTTTCATGCAGTGAGTGATGTTGAATATTTTTGTGTTTTATGAATATGTATATATTCAGAGTTCTGTATTGTTTTGTATAAAAGTCTTTGTCCTACAAAGGATTTTCCTATATAACCACTGCACAACCAAATGCAGGTATCTGCAGACTTTAATACGACACACAAACATGACCATGTCAGTACTGAACTTGACAGTGATACTTTGGTGTTTAATTCTCCTCCGACCTCTGTTGCCTTTGTGTCTGATATGAATGCATTAGCAGGATTGTGCTGTGCGGTGGATTAGAAACTCCCCCGTGCTTTGTGAGGTGTGTGGTAATGCCAGACTTAGTGGATTCTGCTGCGAATCGCATCCTCCTATCGCCTTCTTAATCCCTGATGCGCTGCCTAATGACACAGAGACTGAAGAACTCAGCAGGTGAGCAGAGAAAGGCAGGGAGGGCAGGGAGAAAGTGACAGAAAAGTTGTGAAGGCACAAAAATACTTAGAGGCCTGAGAGTGTCTTGATATAAAACTGACTTACTATTAGCTGACTGACACTAAAGGCATTGCTGATCTGTGTCTGCGATGTCACAATATTTGTGATTTGAAGGAAATGTGCGTGTGCAAGTTTTGGCTTTTCACTTGTGTGTGTGTTTACAACTGCTGCAGCCATAATCAGTGTGTCATGAGCAGATAGAGCAGGTGCTCAACAGGTGTGCTCTCTGATACCAATCCCTCTCCATTTGCCTGTCTGTCCCTCCATGTTTGCACACGCTCATTGTGTTCTTCATAGAGGAACACCTGTGCTCCGCTGCACCTGGGCTTGTTGCCCAGTCCTCTGTCTAACAGCACACACACACACACACACACACACACACACACACACACACACACACACACACACACACACACACATACACACACAGGAACACACTGGAACACAGCCAGTTCCTGTTACTGGCTAAAGCAGGAAGAAGCAGCTGACATCCTATCCTTCAGTTCCCAGGAGACTTGACACCCTGGGTAAACCATCCAACTCTGAGCCACTTGAGACTGACTCATCTGAGAATCAGGCCTCTTGTACACAACAGCTAAATGGAAAAGGAGACCACTGAGGACTCTGTTAACACATTAAGCTAAGAACTATTGGGTAGTTCTGTCGGATTCTCTAAGGCTGATTGTCTTGGGCAACCATTTGTTTTGCCTTTCGGGAGTGGTATATCAAGCCAACAAAAGCAACAGTGTGTTCATCACAGCTTTTTGAGCTAATTTTCAGTGAATAAGCTTCAGTGGCAGATGCCAGACTTGGCCACGGCTTGTCTGTTTAGATCAGTGTACCTTTTCGAGCAACAGAGATGACTATATTTATAGGCAAAAAGCACAAGCAACTCATTGCTTAACATGTTTTATTTTAGAGACTTTAAAATTGTCTTCAAATTTTCTTTGAACATACTTGCAAATTATTTAAAATATTTTACACCAGTTTTAAGAGACTTTTTCATTTTCAGTATAATTCAGCACCTGGCCTTTAGTGTGTGGAGGACAGAGACAAAGTGATACCAAGTGAGAAGACTCCAAAAAACGGAGCAGAGTTGCTGTGTCTCTCACAGTGGTGTGTTTGGCCATGCACTAGTGAGCGTGGGATTACCTGAGGGAGTAACACCAGCAGGTTGTCTTCTGGTTCTTTTGGTTTGTTGTGCTTTTTACTGGGATAAGTAAGGAGATCTCCACAACCTCCTTTTTTGTTCGTGAATTACTGTTCCAGAGAGTAGGCAAGCACTGATGCATGCTGGTGCGTTCAAGTAGCATGGTGG
This sequence comes from Xiphias gladius, assembly GCF_016859285.1. NCBI lineage: Eukaryota > Metazoa > Chordata > Actinopteri > Istiophoriformes > Xiphiidae > Xiphias > Xiphias gladius. The sequence continues at coordinate 13,001,908 of NC_053423.1, read as the reverse complement.
CTCTAAGCGCTTGATTGTTTCTCAACCATCAGGCTCTCCAATCAGTACCTAGATTACAAAAACTTCAGTAATTGAACCGTTTAAGTTGTGCAGTGATTGCCTTTCTTGTGTTGTCATTTAAAACACTTTAATTTCATTTTTTTAAGAACATTTTTTTGCATATGATTTGCCTATTAAAACATTGGGTGTGCAGTTTTTAAACCAGTAATACCACTTAAGCCTTGATCTTACTCCAGGATGGTTGTGGACGTTGACGGCTGTGGACTTGCATACACACAGTGGACATGGGCACATTTCTTTACATACTACAAATCGTGGATATATGTCTGTGGACACGTTCCACACATTTGCAGTAGAAAAAACTACGGTGACCTCCTGATAGCAAGAAGAAGAAGAGCTCCTTTGTTTGTTGAATTTGGCTGAACAAGCGAAAACAATAAAACAACATGTGCTGTTAACAACACATTCAGATATTATCACATTATAAAGTTGAAATGGCTAATCCGTAAGTGCCAGTTGCCAATTTACACATCAAGGAGACAAAAAGCAACATAAACGTTCATTTGGAGTCAAGTTTCTGTCTACCTGATGAAAATAAGTCCAATATCCACTCTCCATCCTCGGGGAAATATCTGGCTCTATAGCTGCTAAATGTGCCATTATGTTCACCAGCTAGAGTATGAGAGCTTTTTCTTTGAAAACAGGTGTAGCTGGAAACGAGGTTGATGAAAGAATTTCAAACTGGAATTTGCATTGAAATTGATTTCAACCTCAATTTAAGTTTTTCTTTTTTTTTTTTTTTTTTAAATTCTCTAAACCTAGCCCTAACAGCAGTTCCTGAACAATTAGCCGTTCTTACATCTTCACTTTTTACAGGCATGGGGTTGACCTTGGCAGAATACCAAACCCCACAGGAACAACACATTAGTTACAATGGAAGCATAACCTAGATCATTAGCAGTGACATTTTAACAGGCTGAAGCAGCAGTCACTGTGTTTTGGCAACAGCGACAATGGCAGATGATACATGGTCCAAGAAGATGGTGGCTATCAATCTTTCTGTTCACCTCTAAATCTTGTTCACTTGTTCCCTCTTTGTCGGTGAAACAAACCTGAACAGATATCACATGACACAGACATCGAGCCAGAACGCAGCCTGAGTTTTTCGGGGACCATGTGCACATAAGCTGTATGTAGCAGTCGTGTGTCTATGTCTTTCTGTCAGTATTGGTCCATTTTGGTTAATGATTGTATCAAAATGTACCTGCTCATCACTGTACTTTCTAGTCTTTACCTGAGTGAGGAATCTCAATGGCATCAATCTCATGGCGTCCCTATGGGATGTTTATGCTTTTAGATGGAGAAATGGAAAGACAGAGCAGCTCCTTGGAACATTTTCAAGGTAGTAAGTGGGTCATCAGTGTCTTCCAAAGATCATGGCTGTGCACTGTCTTTGATACAGAAGAGTCAGAGCCATAGGACTCATACCCCAGGGGCAAAAGGAGAGCATGCACCCACACACACTCTTTGTTTCTCCCTTTTCGTATTCTCTTTCTGTGTCCCACATATGCACACACTGCCTTCTCTATTTGGAAAGCACTGTCTGCTCTCTCTCTTTCTTGTCCCCTTAAGCCACAGGTCACTAGAGGTCAGGGCAGATATCATTCAGTCAGAGGGACATTAGTGGAAGAAAGAGTGCCATTCAGAAAGAACTTTTCACTTGTTTCTTTTTTTTTTTTTTTTATCTCTGCACCTCTGCCATTCTAGACGTTTGGTGCCAGAAAATCCTCCGTCAAAGGGCAGTGAGGCAATGGTCCGTTTTCAAAAATGCTTTCATGGCAGCCACATGCTGGATTTACTGTGCCTGGATAAGGGTATGATTTTGGGTGTTGTGTGGCTGTTACATTTTTGTGCTATTAGCTTGTGACTTACTGTAGATTGATTTGTTTGAAATAGATCCATGTGTTTGCGTAGATGTTGGAGGCAGGAACAAGCTATATAATGTTTTTAGCAATGCTAGCGTTGTGGCTCCAGGGATGGCAGAGCTGGTCAGTCCACCACTTTGGTCCAGACTGAAATTTCTCAGCAAGTATTGGATGGATTGCCACAAAATCTGTTACAGACATTCATATTCCCCTCAGGGTGAATTGTAATAACTGTGATCCCTGTGTTACATCTAGCCCCGTCATCAGGTCAGCCTTACTTTGTTTTTAGTGCTGATTAGCAAATGTTAGCATGCTAACACACTAAACTAAGATGGTGAACATGGTCAGTATCATACCTTCTAAACATCAGCACATTAGCATTTTCTCACACATCAGATTAATCTCGTGTAATTACTTTTTCTGCCATTCTGTAATCTCAAAACTAAAACTCACAGTTGTTTCAAACACTACTCTACTCAGGCCCAGTTGATTTCTTTTTTGTAGTGGAGAGAACTGCCAATGAAAGCATTGTTATGTGTGTAGTACACTGTAAGGCCTTGTTATGTTGATTTGTGGTTTTCTAGGCACTTTTGTGATGCTTTATGCTACGTTAGCAAAGAGAATCACTACACCAGCTTCAGTGGAGCAAAATTATTATTATGACATTAAGAGTTTGTTGTCATCCTTCAGAGATAATAAATTCAGAAATATTAATGGCGGGACACGTAGGGTCCCAGTGGAGTTAAACCCCATAAAGCTGCTTATATCACCAAGATGTGCCTTGAAGTCGTGTATGAAAAGCTTGAAGTTATCACAGAATCAACATCTCCTGACAGGCTGCTGTCTGGGCTGTCTGCACACACACAGTGAAACATCGAGTGACATGGAAGTTTACACAGGTGTCCACTTTCCAAAGGAGAAAAAAAACTTCCTGTGATATTTGCATTTGATGTCTAAATATCGCCCTCTAAAACACACACACACACACACACACACACACACACACACACACACACACACACACACACACACACACACACACACAAACACACACATATTGTGATTGAGTGAGTGAGAGAGGGAGACAGCAAGCTGACAAGCCTTAGGGCTAAAATAGCATTTACACAGACAGGCCTAATACCAATACCTTTCTGAAGGACAACTCTTACACCACAGTGGGTATGTGTCATTAAATTTAAATCACATCAGAGGGCACTGTGTGTGTGCATGGGTGTGTATGTGACACCTATCTGTACCAGACCTGTTTTTAATGATGGGATTAGAGAATACACACCTGTGGCCTTCTCATTACTTACACACACACGCACACACGCACGCACGCACACACACACACACACACACACACACACACACACACACACACACACACACACACACACACACACACACACACACACACACACACTCCCCTATGGCTGACCAATGGGCTGATCCTGTGTTTATCTCCACATTGTCCATCCTCTGCATCAGGAGCCTCACTCCCACCCAACTTCAGCTTGTCTACCAACACAAAACCGTTGATCACATATCCACGTGTCACATCCTGTATGTTTGGCTGTTTCTTTTTCGGCTTTTTTTAAACTACAACATGCAAACTACAGTGCAATGTGCTTCTCTACTTCTCTGTATTGTTAGCTCCAAAACTCTTCACTTATCTTGATTATCTTTTTTTACCAAGAATAAGGCAGCTGGCTTCCATAACAAGCCCTCAAAAGACTAGAATGTTCCTGACTCCCAATATTACATTCTGTTATGAACAAATAGCCTGTTTTGTATAAATATTAGCTCTTTCCAAATCTGATAATAATTGTTTGTATCTGAAAGCCTCAGAGGAAAGTTACAGTCTGCTGCAAATCACATTTGCCTTGATTTTCAGAATAAAGCAACATTTTTGTGGCAGCCAACAGTTTCCATTATTTAAATATGCGATGTAAATCATCTGGGAGAAGACATGAAACTTCCCTGTACAAAGCAGTGAATGTATCTCTTTTTGTTGTTGTCAAACCACAAAAATAACAAAAATCAATTCCAGATGACAAACAGTAAGCAAACATGAATTTCATTAAGAGGAAATGTGGGTTTGGCAGCTCCTTCATTTAAAAATATTTTTTGTTTGAAAATTGTTGTTTTACCGTTGTGTATATATTGTACTTTGTTAGGTGATTGTTGAATGATGACCTTGATGCATCAGTATCCAGAAAGTTGGATTGGCAATGACAAAAACAAAGAACAAAACATGCCTGTCTCCAGTTTTACATAAATAAACTCAAAACTCTTACAAATAGGCTATAGGACAATTAATTTGAACAAATATTCCAACATACTCTGGCGAAGTTAACTTTCAGTACTTATCCTCTCTCCTCCATTATATTATGGCAAAAGTGTTCACTGCAGTTTAGCAGGCTGAAGCAGAGCATTCAAAATATTTTCCTGCAGCCCAGCTCACAGCTTGGTTTTATTGTCACCCTCCACTCTCCTCTCCAAAAATAAACAAAGCTGCTCACAGTCTGATAAATCACTGTGTTCAGGCTAACATCAACCAGTGTTTTCTTAAGATTTATCATGAAATGTGTCCCACAGTGAACTCCTCTTACTCTGACTATATATAGGCTGCAGACACAGAATAGCAACAATGGCAGAATGGCCTTCCTTACACATTGTCCTCATCATTCCATCACCTTAACCAGAGAGAAACATGGGGCGTAGAGGTCCCTACAAATCATTTACAGGTGTTGACTAGCTGTCTAAATACACGTTGCCAGTGTGTGTGTGTGTGTGTGTGTGTGTGTGTGTGTGTGTGTGTGTGTGTGTGTGTGTGCGTGCGTGTGTGTGTCTGAATCTCTGCCACCTGTGAATCTAGGCAGAAGCTTGTGGGGTTTTGTTTTTTTTTTTCTGTATGTCTTTTCTGTCTGCTGCTGCATCAGCTCCCCCTCTCTAACCCTGCTGCACATACGAAACATGAAGTATATACTATTTACCATTATATTCCCTGTCCTTCCCAGTTTACCCCACCCCCATAAATCTCGGCCCTAACTCTAACTGCCCCCAATGTACGCAAAGACACACACCCACACCCCCACCTAGCCCTGACCCATCCCCTCCTCCCTGCACCACAGATCAGTGAAAAATGGGGGTGAGCCAGACGGATCCCAGGCCTCGACAAAAGTCGGTACCAGGGTGAATCAGGGCGCATCCCCTGCATACTTGCCCCCTGACTCACCCGCAAGCCTGGGGTTAGCTCATCCACGTCCCCCTCCTCTGTCTCCCCCGCACCCTGTCCCTCCCTGCTTGCTCTTCTGTCTCACCTTTGGAGGTGTCTTCTCCTTGCCCTTTTTGCTGTTTGTGTTTCTTTATTTTAGTAGTAAAAGCTTTTATTTTCTGTCTGTCTTTTGCGCTGTCTTTTCCCCATCTCTCTCCTTTTCACTGTCTTTGCTTTCAGCCATTTTCTTGGCTTTCTCTTTAGTCACAACACACTACATCATTCAGCCACATTAAAACCAGTCACTGGTTTTAATGTTGTGGATGATCGGTGTATAACCTCTTTGTGTTTTAGTAAGCTTTGATGTCTGTTATTTTTTCTACTTTTTTCTTTTTCATACTTCTTCTATTAATGTCTTTTTGACATAAATGATAATGAGATGCTAAACCTCAAACAAATATTAATATCAGAATATATGGAGGCATATTTTACTTAGCATGCAAAGCTTATTTGCAGGTATAAAACATTTTTTCATCATTGCCATCTTCGTAGTGTCACCCTGCCTGTATAAAATTAACAGCAGACACTTTGTCATAATTTGATAATATGGTAATTTTATCATATTGTTCTTTAAATGACAAAAGATTCTGCTCTTGTTCAATGAGATAAAAAAAAAAATTGATATATATAATTTTATGAATATATTTTTCTTATTCAACAGGACCTGCTGTTGAAGCACTGACATTTTAAAGAACAAATAAATTAAGCATGCTTGTTCACGTTAACTCAGATTTACAGAGGAAGACATTGCTATTATAACAAAATCTGAGCACCACCCACAGATAAATGGGTTTCCTGTGGTGCTCCTCTGGTTTCGTTGCAGAGCTATGATCCAATTCATCCTCCGCCCATAGCTATTGTGCTGTGAAAGCATCACCTGAATATAACATTAACCATAGGCTCTTTGTTAAAAAAATACTAGTGCAAACCAGGGAAGGTAAGATGGAGAAGGAGAATATAAATCATTTACCCAGTCGCAGTTCAGTACAATTTTCAATTGAAGCCATGTACTGCCTTCCACTGCAAATTTTCTGTGGCGCAATTGATGGCCTATTCATCTCATTTAATGTTGTTACTCTCAAAGGCTGAATTGCATTTGTGAAAAGAAATGGATTACGGCGTATTCACACATGTTGCACAGACTCAAAGAGCACTTAAGAGGACCCCTGGAACTGCCGCTGGAGGAAAAGGCAAAATGATTACACCCACTGTTCCCATTATTTCACTATGACCCTTGCTTGAAAGTCTGACACACAGATTACTTCTTACATATCAGTTTAATCTGCAGCCATAGTAACATAGATTCTGCAGGAGCATATGTACAGGTGCAGTCATAAATACTTAACTATTAATTGTATAAACTTGCACATTGTTGCTCCACAAGGAATGGGTCAATTCACTTTTATCCTTCCCTAACAAGGAAAACAAGACTAGAAAATGACGTAGAAGCAAATATACTCTCCTACACTGAAATAGCATGAACTGTACAGCTGCTGTAACATTAACAGATGCATCATAACCTCCAGTTCATGATAGTCTTCACAGACTGAAAGAACGTGTAAGGCTATAAAATATGTAGCTGCATGATCACAAGCCAAATTTAATTCCTATATTTATGATCTTGCAACTATAGTATATGATCACTGTTTGAGTGAAAGCAGAAAAGTGTACAAAATATACCTTTGTACTGCATATTCTAAGAACAAGAGGTGTATTCGACTGAAACAAAGAGCAAAGAGCTTCACAAAGTCTGTGCTTGCAAAGGACGGACTGTAATCGTTGGTGTTTCTCAGTGTGAAGCAGTTTGGTTGATGCAAAGACAACACACCCAATCAAGCAATAGTTACAGTGCATTCAGAAAGTATTCAGACCCCTTTACTTTTTTCACATCCCTCCCTCATCAATCTACACTCAATACGTCATTATGACAAAGCGAGAACAGAAGTCTAGAAATTTTTGCAAATTAGCTTCAATGTGAAAGTGTATACAATTAATAATTAAGTGTTTATGGCTGCACCTGTGCATATGGTCCTGCAGAAAAAAATTAAGGGATCCGAACACTTTGTGAATGCACTGTTTGCAATCGCCATGCATCAGATGAACTTTCACTGTCCCCTCACATCTCTGAGGGAGTCCGCTAAGTGGGCCAGAGTGCTTGTTAAACATATGTTTCAGGCAGAGAGGGAGGCGAGTTCAAGCAAAAGCTGTATGGCTGTGGAGGAGTCTCAGGTCCTTTATGGATATACATGCTGGCTTTTCGTGAGGGTGGGTATGGCATTCTGCCTTTTGTGTGTGTTGTTTTTTTTTGAAGGAGTAAAATTGTATATGCTGATGTGTATTAACTGCAGACAAGCACTCGGCACTCAGTGCGGGTACCTTTAAGTAAATTTCCTTTCACAGGTGTCTTTGCATAAGTGCAAGTGATGTTATTTAAACACTTGTGTGTGTATGTCTGTATCTGTGTGTGTGTGTGTGTGTGTGTGTGTGTGTGTGTGTGTGTGTGTGTGTGTGTGTGTGTGTGTGTGTGTGTGTATACTTGTATGATTTTGAGGACCAGTTTGACTTTCAGACCATTGGAGTGAGGACAAGTAAAGACATTTTGGCCTGTCCTCACTCTCTGACAAATTCAAAGGGCTGTTTGAGGGTTAAGCCTTGGTTTAAGGGTTCGTGTCAGAATTAGGTCTAGGTTAGGGTAAGGGGCTGGGGAATGCATCATGTCGATGGATGTCCTCACAAAGATAGAAGTACGAACATGTGTATATGTGTGTGTGTATATATATGTGTGTGTGTGTGTGTGTGTGTGTGTGTGTGTGTGTGTGTGTGTGTGTGTGTGTGTGTGTGTGTGTGTGTGTGTGTGTGTGTGTGTGTGTAAGAGTGTGTGGCTCTGCACACACTGCCAAATATAATTACGACTTCCCAGGGCCACTTCCCACTGTCTGGGCTGGCTCTCCCAGCAGGGGTAGATTGGGAGAAAATAAGGGCTTATTCACTGGACTATAAAAAGAGCTGTAAACAATCCCACATTGTAGCTACTGGGAGGAAACAGAGAGCTGGCAGCACGAAGGAGACACTCAGCTGCACTGGCTGGCTAACTGGCTGGTTGGTTTCGAGGTCTGCTACTTGACTGACTATCTGGTTAGTTGTGTTGTTGAGGAGTTGCCGTACAGTTTGGCTGTCCACTGCTCTCTACATGTCTCTGGCTGTCTCTGCCAGGCGGTGAGGCACTTTGTGGAGAAGGGGGAAGTGAGAGGGAGTTTTAAAAAAGAAAGTGCAAAAGGAAGAGAGACAACATTTATATCTGATCTGACCATCATAACCTCAACCCTTTTTATTAAATTAAAGAGAGATTCATGATTAAAGAGTTAGATTATGTCAAAATGATGCTCTTTGATGTATCTATTGTTCTTCTGTACAGACTGAGCAACAGAATTAGTATAGTGGTAGTGTGTGCACTGACACCATTAGCTACATTTGTTTGAAAATACATACACATTGTTGCATTTGTGGGGCCAAGACCTTCTATTCATCCTTTAGCATTCAGCTATACAGCTGGTCCTTTGAGGGGGGCGGCGCTGCAGCCAATTCCATCTGACATTGGGCGAGAGGCGGGGTACATCCCGGACAGGTATCCAGTCAGGACCCATATAGAGACAAACAACCGTTCACGCTCACATTCGCCAATTAACTTAACCTGCATGCCTTTGGACTGTGGGAGGAAGCCAGAGCACCCGGAGGAAACCCACGTTGACACTTGGAGAACATGCAGACTCCACAAAGAGAGGTGTGAACCCAGAACCTTCTTGCTTTGAGGTGACAGTCCTAACAATTGCCACCGTACCACTGTGCTGCCCCAGAAGTGGTATTCTCAATTGTCTATTCCTAATAATTGCAGCATCTTTTAGTTAAATAGAAACATCCTGGCCCACTCAGTATCAGCAATGGTTTAACTGCATACAATCTCCAACCCATATATATATATATACATATAAACATAATAGCTGCATCAGTATGCATGCACAGTATGAATGGGGCATTTACATAATGGCTTGAACCACATTCAGCATGTAATAATCAAGCAAAAGGCATTTTCCTGGTAATGGCCCATAATTTCCCCCATCAAGATTCCTTTCATTCGGTGGCCTATTGATTCTGCTCTAATGAGAGTCTGGGCGGCAAGAAGTTTCACAAAGGTTACATGCAGTGTTGTGTGCTACAATCGGATGCATCAGTAATTATTTAGAAAATAAATGTCTGCTTCTTATAGAACAAGGTTTGTTAACACTTTGTATATATTTGTTAGATAGATCGATAGATAGATAGATCATACTAATCAAGTTTAAGCCACACCTTAAAAAATGGGATGACAAACAACAAAACTGAAAGAAATTTGAAACTAATCTATTGTTACATTTACACTAAAAGTCTTGTTGGCATTTGTGTAGCTGTGAATGTATTTTGGAAACACACACTAGGTACCCACTCAATGATAAGCAGTTCATTTAAACAACCTGTGTGTTTTTGCCAAGTCCTCCCAGCTTTGGGGACATTATTCTGCAATACACACCTCTATCTGGGAGCGGAGGGATATCGTTTACCGTTGCACAACTCTGAGGAGCCATTTATGCGTGAAAGGCAGATGTGTTTGTACTGTAAACAAGAGAGGGGAGACGGAGAGTGGTGCAGAGCCATGCCAAGAGATCCTCTCTGGCTGCCGAGGGGGCTGCAATGCCAGACTTCATGAAAAAATATGGACAGGAAAAATGCTTTGCATGAAAGCACAACAATACATGTTTATGTAAGTCTATGCCACCAGAATTTGTTAGTTAAACACATTGATATATATATATATATATATAGCATCGGTACTATATATATATATATATATATATATATATATATATATATAGCATCGGTGCTGTGGGCAAATTATTGAAAATCTGTAATTGGATAAATCCTCTCCTTTTATCAGCTTTCCAAGGCACTTGGCTGCAACCATGTCTACACAAGACATTAATTCACTCCCCACAAAACAAATCATGTCAATCATAAATCATTCCACACTATCAATACGCAGATGTGGTTCTACTAAGTGACATAAGGCTCCCGTAAGCTACAGTACAATAAGATTCAATTCTAAAAAAGGCTGTGTCCAACCGCCTGTAAGTTCCTTTCAGTGATGTGCTGTTTATCAGAACCTTTGGATAGAATATACCTAGTTATTACTCTCCATAGTTAAAAATGTAGTTAATCACATCTCTTCTCAAGCTGTTCTTTCTTTCTTGGCCTATACTACTGCAATGTTTCCCACATTTATCCTTTTCCTTTAGATAATTTGTGATGCACATTGCTACATCAGCAATATGGGGGCAAAGTGGCCACGCTGGCTCGGTCCATCACAGCAGAATTTGTCTGACCTCTTCATTTTTCCAGTAACAGGAACAAGATACACAACGCACTGAATTTGTGGCGATGTAAAATATTACATCATTTTTCCAAGCTATACCAATTTACTGGTCATTGGAAAGAATAGATAGTTTGTCTGTGTAAGTGCATTCTCATGAATGTTGTTAGGAGACAAGGGATATGCTGGCTAGCTCTGGAGGCCTGGGTAGTGGCACAGGGAAGATACAGAGCTGCTTGTCAAGTGTGTACACCACCTGAGAGTGACCCCACAAAGAGTAATAACGTAATTATTGCTTGCCCTGTGCTTCGCAATATCACAATCCTGAGAAGAGTGGTTCCTAATAATCATTGTAGATAAAAGACTGGACTCAATGGATCGATTATCCAGGAACGTGAAAGTAGTAGTGTTGCATGGATCTTTATAAAAGCAATCATCTTGTTTAATCTTGTATGCAAATCTATTTATGAATGCATCTGAAGTTAGTATTATCTTTTGAATTAGAATTTGTTTCTTATATACTGTATAATTAAAAGGCTGCGAAAAGACTGTGTCAAGTGTTTTGTTTTAGTAAGACCACTTTAAAGAGATACTCTCACTTTCATACATTTCTGAGGACTCACTAGAGAGATTTTTTTGGTGAGTAGTTACAGGTCAATCTCGAAATGTAATGTATCCTTCAATTCCCATAATGCGATTTGTATATTTGCAATATTAAAGACTCGCTGACTAGGTAAAACCCATGTTTTCTACTCCATACTTCGAGGTTTCTTTAAAGCATTTAGCCTCAAGCCCAACCGGAGATAATTCTGATGACACCACAATGAAATCATCGGGGTTATTTTCTCTTTCTAAAACGGTTTTTATAGGCTGAGTAGTAGTCCTTGTGAACTTTCTCTATTATTTTGTTTTTATTTACAATTTGTGTATCGAATGCTTAGATCAAATGAAGCTTTCAGAGTAAGTTCAAGCAGGAAGATGCACCTTAATTCTGATACATATCATTTTGATCATTACTCTGGCTCTCTGCCACTCACTTTCTTTCCCAGTAGACTCACTTGGTTATGTGCACCCAACAATCAAGCTCGGAAGAAAAAAGAAGTGACTTTTTTTTTTCTTTAGGTTTGTGTTCTGAGCAACAGTCAACTCATTCACCCTCTCAGACTGAAATCTGTGGTTTTTGTCTGAGAAGGTCCTTGAGCAGTCTTGCACACAATGAGCACCCAAACACAATAAGCAGAGATTTGTTCAGCATGCAGAAGTTACTAATTACAAGGAAACTATCAACTATTCTATAAAATTTAGCTAACCATCCAAGCCAAATTTGAGTAATTTTTTTATGCAGCTATTTCCTGCTTTCTGTGTCTCTGTTGCAACAGGAATGCTGAAATCTGTCTGTTATAATCTGTTGTAATTTACCACCCATTATGACCTGTTATGACAGATTGTCCACTCTGAGTTTTCTGATTTTTTTCACATTTTTTCATCTCCTTCTGTAATCTATTTCTCCACTTCTCAAGCACTTTTTGTATGGAAAATAAAGGTTATTTTAATAGTATACCGACTTTCTGTTCTCAGAAATAGTTTGAATGGATTTTGGCCAAGATTTGATTAGGCCCTCTCAAACTATCATAAAATGTTTGAATTAAGGATGGTACTTATGCATTCAGTCCAGAGTCAATTTCTTGGCAGGCTGTCTCTTTTGCTTTATTAATTAATGAAGCAATCATTTGCCCTTTTTTGTAATTAAGTGTTTCGAAATACCCATAAATTTCAATTAATAAGTGCTGCTCAGTGACCATGAACTTCACAGTGTGGTCCTGACAGGTAGTTGTTGCCATTATGGATAATTTGGTTTGATATTTGACCTCACAAGTTTAGGAATATTGTGTTCCTGCACTTGTCCTAATTGCTCAGACTCGGCAGCAAAAGGCCTGCTCAGTGAAGCTGGAATGCCCTTTTTTGGAATCATTTTAGTACAAATCTCTTGTTTTCTTCAGTTTTCTAATTGAATACCCCACTGGTCTTTATAACAGAGGTCTGTATTCTATAATAGTGATAGATAACTTGGCTCAGTAGGTGCAAAGTTAATTGATGAATCGTCATAATGTTCCTATGCATTCTTGGTGTAGAGCTGAACCTAATAATGTTTCTGTACGATTTCCTGTGTGTGTGTGTGTGTGTGTGTGTGTGTGTGTGTGTGTGTGTGTGTGTGTGCTTGTGTGTGCGAGTTGGGATGTGTGTGTGCAGTCCCTTGAGTCCTGATTCATTTGTGTGTGTGTGTATATGTGGCACTGCATGATTATGAGTGAGGGTGAGGGTGAGAGGGAGAGGTGTGTGTTTGTGTGAGGGAGAATGTATAAATGGCTGGCAACATGCATTTAGAGAAGTGTGGTGCGAATGTTGATTGTGTGTGTTTGGAGCGCTGTACACAAGAATGTATGTGTGGGAGTAAGCACGGTGCGTGCATGTAGTGTTAATGAGGCAGCACGCTTGCTTGAGTTTGTGTGCGTGTGTCTGTATACGTGTGTATGTGTGTGTACACACATCTCATCTGCATGGCGCCATGCCCCATCGCTTCCATTGGGGTGTGTGAGAACAAAGACTTTCCATTTCCAGCGCTGCTGTGCCTGCAGGGAAAAGCCTGATCATAATTAGCTGAATGATGAGCCTCCGCCATGCACCGCACAGCAGGCCTGTGGCTGCCTCTCTGCAGCACCCCTCTCTTTCTCTCTCACTCTTCACTTCATTTTCTCTACTTCTTCTTTTTCTATTTCTGGCATTTTCTTTCTATTCATTATCTCTCACATGTGCTGTGTATTCCTCACCATTTATCTTCCATCTACTGCTCTCTCTGTCTGACTCTGTCTCCTCCTCTCTCTCTCTGCCTTTATCATTCCTTCTCTTCTTTTAATTCCTTCGATCTTGCTCACTCTATTTTTCCTCTCTGTCTTCTTTTTTTTTCTTTTCTGTCTCTCTGATCTTCTGACACACTCTCTTCCTTTTCCTCTGAAGCTGGTAAAAGTATGGATAGGACACGACTGTGTCAAGATCAGACCCGGACATGGACTTGCAAACTCAAACACCAATATGCCACTGTGCAGAATTAAAAATGTGGGATGATGCTTACAACAATTTATCAATCATCATTCAACAATTGATTATAATATTTTCCAGGGGTAATATTTTTAGTATTACTGTTTCTATTATTAATTATCATTTTTAAGATGTCTTTAAGACACTAGTGGTTGTGTAATTACAGTGAACATTTTGGACCAAATAATTTTGCTTTACAGCTACAAGTTCTGCATATTGGTTGTTGTTTTTTTTTTTTCATGTAGATTATGGATATGTGAAAGGCCTTTTACTCATTTTTAAGGTGATGTAAATCACTTCAGTTGCTTTTATGAATGACTTTATTAATACTGTAATCTCTAAAACAATTTCCAAGCTCTAACTGTAAAAACTTTCATTATCTTTCAGACTGCTGAAATCTAACCTCATCATATCAGTTAAAAACATTTCATCAACAAGAATGTCCAAAAATAAAAATGGCAACATGGTGCAAAAACCATTCTTTGAGATTTACCCTACATCAAAAGATAAGACAATTTCAATTTGTTTCTCCACTCTTCCCTCGATCTTATCAGTTAATTCGGTCTGGCAATAATTCCAAGCATTGTAATATGATTATTTCCCCGTGTTTACAACTCAAGCAGCCCCATTTTCCTGCTCACCTCCAGGGTGACTGTTGCCATGTTTGTTGACTGTATCATGACTTAGGGATCAGCTGTGTTTCATTATGTTGGGGATTATTAATGACATCTGTTCTGAACCAAACAGTGCAGCCCTTCCTCCACGACAGAGTGTACAGAAAGGCAATAAAGGCTCTGCTCACTAACAGATTAAAGGGGATACTGTAAAATAAAAACTGTAAAAATAAAGTTGGGTTTGACTCGAGAGGAAATCCCTGCACCTGGTGAGCAACTGTATGGACAGGACACTAATTTGTTTGTTCCGCAAGGTGTTGATGTCTGATGAAATAAAGTGCTAAGCCATTATTAGGACATATTTTAAATTCCTCTTATTTAGTATGGATACTGCTAAGCCTTTATGAGTTAGCTTGTGGGACCCTGATGACACTGAATAGTAAGTATTAAGTAAAGATGATTTTATGAATATACTGTGTCTGTCTACCTTTATGTTTTGAAGACTCAGAGTGTGGTAGCATGTCTGTGTGTGTGCATGTGTGTGTGTGTGTGTGTGTGTGTGTGTGTGTGTGTGTGTGTGTGTGTGTGTGTGTGTGTGTGTGTGTGTGTGTGTGTGTGTGTGTGAGTGTGCCACATGGGGCAAGAAGGTCGTCTACTAAACTGATGGACCACCAGAACAATATTCTGTGAGGTGGCCTCTAGGTAATACAGGCATTCACGGTGCCGCCCCACCACTCACATGGACACACACAAACACGCACACACAAACACATCCACTTTCTCTCCCCCTCTCATTTCCTCTCTCTCTCCCTCTCTCTCTGTATACCACAACAGGCTGGGCAGATGGCAGCCCCTCGGCCCGCCGTGCCAGAAAAAGCATGTGAATTAAAGGTTATACCCAGCAGGTTTGAAGAGCTGCCAGCACCGTCGCGGTGCGGCAGAGGGGGGCCCCGGCCCACCTGCCTCCCAGGCTCGGGGACATCTGGCTAGGGTTTTGTGGAATGATGAGCGCGGTGCCGCCAACCGCCCCTACTGCCACCACGACCGGCACCGCGCCGAAAGGAGAAGCCCTCATCTGTTCAGTTTTTTCAGCTAGCAAATGAACAAATGAGCGGGTGTCTGTCTGCTGGTCTGTGTGGATTTGCATGTGTGCGTGTGTGTGTGTGTGTGTGTGTATGTGTGTGTGTGTGTGTGTGTAGGGAAGTGATAGGTAAAGTGGTGATGGCCCTATATGGATCTGATGAGATGGAAAGTGTGAGGTGCATTGGGGTACGCATGATGATGGATTCAAAGATTATTGCAAAGTTTTAGCGGACTGCAAGTTTCACATTTAGCCTCTTTGACACTGTTTCTCAATATTCCATCATGTCTGATTCTCCATTCACCACCTGCAGTCTGAGAAGTCTCCATGAAAAAAAGTACACTCCCTGATAGATGTACATTTTAAACCTTCTGACCTTGCAAATCAGTACCTCACAAATCTTGGCCAGGGTTGCTTGGTCCATGGAGTGGTTGCCAGGTCAGGCCGTCTGTAGACACTGACTGAAACAGACATGTCACTGGTGAAGGCTTAACAATAAAGCCTGTCTCAAATCTGCCCTTAATTCTTTCCCAATATGTTTCCCCTTGTTTGCTTTAGCTGGGAGCGGAGTGAAACGTTAGGACCCCAAGTAGCTTCACAGATGTTGCAGCATATTTCTAGACCTGCCAGCACACAGAAGCTTTATCAGGGAGCAAGACACATTACATCCACCTCAGGGAGTCACTGACAGTAATGATTAGAGGCGGTTTGATTGGAATGGCCTTCGGATTGTGAGGTTTTAAAAAAAAAACAGAATATTGGATTACACTTATGGGTTACACTTGCTGTGGATAATATTGTCTTATAGAATTATTTTGGCTACTGACTATTAACAGATTTTGTAACTCCAAGAGGGAAAGTAGAAACACCCCATTTCTTGTTGTAATTAAGTCATTGTTATTGAGACAGGCTCCGTGTATGCCGTACATATACAATAAATAGTTGTGCCAATACAATTTTGATCCTCTTTTATTAATCATCCAAACTTTCGCATACTGTTTCATACTAACTTGATGCTTTGAGAGCAGCTGCCTTGTGAGACAATTTGGCAACTTCAGGCTGTTAATGGATCATTTAGATTCCATTTCAACACAACTTGGGTCTTGTTTTCATAGTTTTGGCCATTTTTCATATCTGTACTAACAATATTGTTCTAACCAAGTTAATTGCTGAGATCTGGCAAAATCTGTGAAAAGAAATTCTTTGGGACAAGAAACAAGACAATTAGATAACCCCCATATTAGCCAAACCTAAGAAAGACTTCAAAATGACCTATGACCTAATTTTGGAAACCTGGAAACAAAGCATGTGACTCGTCTGTGACCTCTCTGCTCCAGGGGTCAAAACCATCAGTGATGTCAGAGGAAAACCAGACGCTCGCTGAAAGTGTTAATGACCGCTCAGCCACCAACTCAACACAGTGTGTGGATTTTGAATGTGTGCACTGACTCTGGGGGGGGGGGCTACCATTAACAGAGAGTAACTCTTTTGAGCTGGGAGTGTATGTTTTCATCGTTGTTAATGTGTTAAAGTGCTTATCTGATTTAATAGACATGGACACTCAAACAACACAAACATGTTCCCTCTTGCTTTCCCTTTTTCTCACCACAACTCCCTTCTGACACACATACTGTACATAGACACAACTCTGAGCAGCATGTTAAAGCAGCTCCTAATGTCTGGGCCTCTAGAAACAGTGCTGGACTCCCTCCCTCCCTGCCAGCTGCCAGCTCCTGACCCCTTGGTACATCCTCCTCCACATGGCCCACACAGCTGGTGCAGAGCCTAAACAGTGTAGGCTGGTGGCTTGCCTACACAACACACATAAACACCACACACACACGCATGCGTGGGCAGACAAACCTGAATGTTGGCATAGTCAGACAGACACACTTGCACATTTGCGGAAATACACAAATACAAAGAAATATATGTAAACAATCATCCCTCACGACACAAAACACACTTAGATTAGCTTTCCCTCCCGCCCACACACAAATGCACGCCGCTCTCACATCTCACCACACACACACACCTCAAACCACTTACTGCCTCTCACTCCCTTTTTTATTTGGCAGTGAAGGTGCAGAGGGCAGAGAGCAGCATCCTGCACATCACGCTGTTGTCCCACAAACTCTGTTAAACTACTCACACAACTCTCCTGTGTATGTTCCCCTGTCTTCTATTCAGATCCGTCTGGTGTGTTATATGGTGTAGAGTTTTTGCATGAGTGAATGACAAATAGTTGGACACAAGGTTGATGGGAAAAGCATGAGAGAGTGATTTGTGGTGAATGATTGATTTTAAACAGGCGCTGGGTTGTGGAAAGTGTTTTGGGTGTATGATGTTGTCAGTGGCTTCTCTGCGTTTATTCATCACTACTGTAGAACTCAAGTGCAAACACAGTGAGCGGTTTTGAAGACCCTGGTAAAAAATTGTATAGTACTTTTTGAATGAGACCTTAACTTATTTACATATTGTCATTTTCATTGTTTATGCAACAACAGACAGCCCCCTGTGGCAACTTTAAAGCAATTGCTTTAGACCTTAATTTCATTCCAACATACCTGACCCTGCCCAAGGGATTGTTTGTTCTTTGTGCAAACACACATACACACAACACTCCATCACCACTTCACCCATGACAGCATACAGCCTGTAAATAGCCCCAATGGCGCTGTACTGTCTGTTGCCATCATCAGCGGCTCTCATCCTTAACTGGCAATGCCACGTTTGTAACCAGTCTGAGCACTGCAAGGCCTTTATATCCTTACATAATATCCTGGAGGAAAGAACTTCACACATAGCAGACAAGAAAGCTACATATTCGTGTTAGGAGTTACTACGTAGCCACTTCATTGACTAATTTCCATGATTTTTTGCCTTTCCCTCAGACCAGCTATGACACAGCACCTACTGTATGGCACAGCTGGTAGGAATCAAATTTCTGGTCCAAGGACATTCAAGAAACGCCCGCTAGTCTTGACCTCAAGTCCTCTAATTTAAGAGCATAGTTGCCATCCTGTTTCCTTCAAAGCCAAGCTTAAAACTAAAAACATGTTTTGCTGTAAAACTGAAGTTTGAAATAGTTAAAATGTATACTTTTTTTATTCATCAAAAGTCATTGTTTTCTCACCAGTGCAATCCGATCTTTTCCATTCTGCTCTAATCGGGGCTCAAAGAAAGGGAGTGTTTGGTTGTGGAAAAGGGCAGCCTCGGGGCAGGTTATCAGCCCCCGCAGGCTCCAAACTTGTAGCACGCCTGGTGGGCGTCAATATGGTGCCAGTGGGCTCATTTGATGCAAACCAGACAGAGTCTGGAGCTGAAAGGTAAAGCACTAGTGGGATGAAGGGATGGAGAGAAAAGATATACAGTGTACAGTGTATTAGACAGAGAAGTGTTGGAATGGATAAGGGTAATGGGCACAGTAGAAGGAAATATGACAAGCAACGTGATAAACATTCGGTGACTTGCAGTAAAGTAGAGAGGAGTAGAGTGGGATGGATTTGGGAAGCTTACAGCAGGACACAGGAGATCTTTCATCTTACTCTGTCTAATGGCAAACAGGAGAAAGGATGGATGGTCCATGGATTATCTTAGTGCTTTAACATCATCATTACATCGTTACAGTTTACACACAAATTCAGCAGCAGTTGTTGTAAAACAGATTTTGTCTATTACTTGTTTGAGTAATAGAGACAAAAGGAGAAATACAGCCTGAGTTTTGAAATAGTTGCATGCAAATTCAGTATAATCATTTTTCCCTTTTCCTTATCACAACCCAGAGAGACATGCAGCTATGCTTAATTGTCCAATTTGTTGCTGCAGTAGGATTCCACGTGTGGAAACGTGGAATCCTACCAAGTGTAGAAACCTACTCAGTTAATGACTGGCTATGTTTGCATCATGATTCATTTGATTTAAGGTACAAATTCTCTGAGCAAAAAATTGTCATCAAGCTATGTATACACAGTGAACTACAAAGTTTATTTACACCAGTAAAATGTGTAAATAAAGTAAACAAGTGAAGCACAGTAAACTAATAATTTCGTTTCTGATATGTAATTAATTACATCAATACATCAATACAAATCTAATATACCCTGAAACAAGGGTGTATTACATTTGGGAGCAGGGGAAAGCAGCAGCAGTGTGACAGAGTGCAGGTGTATTTAGGTGGCTGCTGGCTATCAGGCAGAGAGGTGGTGCAGAAACACAGCACTGACAGGGAGGCAGGGACGACAAAGTGCTGTTGATAAGGAATGGAGACAGAGGATCACATGAGGGACGGCTGGATTCGAGCCCACTTGACTTCGTGAACACACACACACACACACACACACACACACACACACACACACACACACACATACACACATATATTTTACACATCAAAGTACCATTAAAAAAAATTGTGCCATATGGTGTATACAGAAACACTAGATTTATAATGTGGGAGAACTCACAAAAATAGTGATTCATCCTCATCACCATGTCGTAAAACTGGTTGGTATAAACTTTTTCTTTTAGAAAATCTCATATTTGGAAATCAATGTCAGTTCTTTAACAAATATAGTTAATATTGTTTTGTCAGTAGACAGACATTTATCTGTCTGTAAAGTTTACGTAGACATTTAAATTAGCTATTTACTTTTGTTTAAGTAGATGATTACACAAGTAGAATTTTCTTTGAAAAAACGGCAGAAACTGTATTTTAGTACTCGCTACCACCCCTGTGAATAGGAGTGACTGAGTGTGTGTTTGTATGTGTGAGATCTCTTGGGATACATCTGACTT
This sequence comes from Xiphias gladius, assembly GCF_016859285.1. Lineage (NCBI taxonomy): Eukaryota > Metazoa > Chordata > Actinopteri > Istiophoriformes > Xiphiidae > Xiphias > Xiphias gladius. The sequence goes on along the minus strand of NC_053423.1, from coordinate 12,981,714 downwards.
ATTTGAGAACAAGCTGTTAAAATAAAACTGGGTTAAGGAAAACTACAACAGCAACATCATTTTATTGTGTGAAATTCTGCTTCAGGGACACTGTGTTGGACGTGCAAACATTTTGTGAGTGTAAAAGATCCCTTGAGCATTTTTATTCGTCTTGGCACGCAGGAAGTTAACATCGCGATTTTTCTGGAGTGCAGAATAATGCTACGTATTGGTCTCTCGTTTCAAAGGACAAGCTCTGAATTCAAGTCGTATTTTAACAAAGACAACTGGTTTCAAATCGCAAATGATTAACAGCAGAGTAATGCCTCAGAAATACAAACTGATAAGAAGAAGATATTATATAAATGTAGGAACACTGAATGCAAAATAAAATAAAAACATAAGACATTTGGAGAGCTGAGAATGGCTAAGAGAGAGAGGGAGTCTTGCCGTGACTATAATTCTTCAAAGTTGAGCCAGCCTGTGGAAAAAGATCGTGGCAACCTGCCAAAATCCTTAGTCTAGCCAAGGTGTTTTACAGATGACCAGTGAAGGATTTCTTTTAACCTGACACAAGTGCAGAATGGGCAGAGTGACTCAGATGTCTCTCCATTTTTTACAATATATGCCATGTCCCTTAAAACTAAATGTTTGCGCGTGTGTGTGTGTGAGTGAAGGGGAAACTGAGATAGACAGAGCATAGATAGTGAAATGGGCAAAAACGGATACAGGAAGAGGAAAATAACCTAAGTTTGATCATTCAGCTGAAGCTTTTATTCCCTTCCCTAGAGATCTACAGTGTACACTCAACATATTGCAAACGCAGATGTGATGATGCCTGGCACCTTGGGCTGTTGTGGCCATAATTTAAACTTTAACTCTGCAGCGTGGCAGCGAGACCACACAAATACCATGCTGCAACACACACAATTGTAAGTAATTTTTCCTTACACGTTAGTGTAATTTTATTCATACTATACCGGTTGTCAGTAACTATAACCTGTGTTTAACAGTTACTGTACATTATGTAGGCAATATTAATTGCAAAATTATTCATGTAATATATTTCTATCAGAAGTTTTTGAATTAGAGGGCAACAATCAATTTAAAGTACAGCTATTACCCTGTAATGAAAATAGATAAAAATGTACAAGCACATAATTTAGATTTTCTAAACAAGTAATTAGCTTCTTTTGATTAAAAAAAACCCTCTTCAAATCACCTATTATCCATCCTATCAAGAAAAACAATAAATGCATAACATGAAAAACATGGGTATCACATCATAAATATAGACAATTATTTACAGTAGATATACAGCTGAGCTAGAAGATTCATTCAGTAAATGTAAATCTGTTTCTATTTTTGAAACAACATCAGAAGTTGGCAGACAATGCCACTCCCACTAAAAAAGACTCTTTCACTGAAACCTTCCTCTCACACACCCCACTGAAATAGGTGTCACATGCACAACTGTGTGTGGTTTTACCAGTGTGTATGTGACGTCTTTCAGTTTGCCCTGATATCTGTTCGGTCTCTCATACGCGCTAATGCAACAGATGGCTGGCACGAATATCCTGCATTAATGAGGTGTCCCATTGTTCAAATTGTGAACATGGACATGCAAAGAATTTCTAAAAGGACCTCTGATGTGAAAACAGGACCAATATCAGCTTCCATTCCTTTATTACTTATTCTGGCTATGCACAGTGAGCATTCCTCTCCTATCATGGTCCATGCAGGCTGTGAAGCAGCCCAGCCTGCCTGCTCTCAATCACGTCCCTGTCACAAGTGCAGTCGGCAGCTCCCAGCTCCTAATTTGCTGCCTGGAGTTAGCGAGCGGTGGTCTGGCTAGTGTTAAACCACTGAATGATAAGATCCAGGTCCTCTCCTCTTTAAGTCCTCGTTTTTCCATATGAACCAATGGGCTTTTTTGTTTGAGACATGGGGATGACCGTTGGTGGACACACAATGTTCACAGGTACACTAACTCACAGTGGGATGTAGGGAAAAACATGCCTGAACACACATACACACACACACACACACACACACACAAAAGAAATACCAACTAAGGCACACAAATTCTGTACATTGCCCCCGGCACTTCCTTCAAGCGAAACACAGAGGATGTATGACTTGTCTGCAGTCTGACGCTTGCAGTTGCATACCTCCACAGTTTCTGGAGTGTGTAACAGATGGTGTGTGTATTGTGGCAGAGAGCATGCTTGGTATGGCTCATGGACATAGGTTGCAGGAGGGTTACCCATACAACATCGGGCAGACAGTCCTGCTAAAAAGAGAAAAAGGTTGGTCTGGACTCCAAAGGATTCTCAGTTAACTGATGACACTGATGCTGCATACCAGATCATATCTGCATTATGCAGTTTCTCGTGTTCTGCTCTCTTTGTGTGCGGCTAACATCTGCATTACTCAGTGCTTAGTCTTCTCTGATTGGACATCATATAAATTTAACTCAAAAAAGAATCAGCAATCTTTGATTTAATAGGAGCGATCAAAGTTGCAAGTTAAACTTTCAGAACAATTTGAGAACTTGTACATCCCCTGCAAGACTGCAACATATTGGCTTTAACTAATAACTACTCTGGTCTAATACAGTACACTGATTTGAAATTGGACCAACCGCCAATCAGCTGTATATTCACTAATCAGTTCCCGGAGGAAAGAAAGTACATCTCAGCAAAATGAGATGGAGACGGAGAGAAAGTTGCCTGCGGCAGCACTGGCGCACACTTGCCATCCACTGACTGCATAATGTTATAGATCTGTTTTTGCTGGCTTTGACTGACAGCTGACCAAATTTGTCAGCAACCTTGCAGGAGCTCACCACCACATCTTTCACAGACCCATATCAATGAACTTCAATTTCAAGCGCCAGACCAAAATATCGACTGAAAGCTTCCTTTTATCAGGTGCCAGTTTCAGAGTATTTCCCCTTCAGAAGATATAATGCAGAAAGCATAAGAGGTCAGGCTGTTCACTGCTCCCATGAATCATTCTCTGCAGAGAGGACGATCTTTCAGTTCTCGTGTTGTTTCATTACCGGCTGATGAAGTAGTCTAGCCACGTGAAGTGGTGAATCTTGTTTAGCTTGGCTAAGACTCCCTGACCTCAGAAATTCATGAATACCATATGTCAAACTCTTTCATATACTGTAAATCCACCCAGAAATGTTATTTTTTGTCATAGTCTCTTCGAGATTGAGCGTAGAAATGCAAATATTTACAACCCACCTTTGAATATTTCTGAAGGATGAAGAGAGGGTTGCAGAAGAACCATTCTTCGTTAAAAGGGGTAAACCTGTCTTATCACTGAATGAGAAAGCCAGGTTCTCAAAGGGGTATGTTTCTTCACTCTACAGTGGAGGTTACGGCAGACAAATGAAGGTCAGCATTGTGTCTCTTGAAAATATAGAGCTCAGTAAGTCTGCCGCAGAATACTTCCAAATAACTCCATCACTGTCTGCCCGCGTGCCTGTCTGCCCACATACATCTGTCTATTCATATCTATCAATCCAGTCCCTTTTCCTTGTCACTGTCCAACTCTGCCTTTTGTGCTTTTTATGAGATGTATCTCTGCGTCCCTCTCCCTTTCACTGCTGTCTGCCTGACTTTCTTCTGCCTTCCTTCCCTCCTCCATCCGTTTCTCCAGTCTCACAGATCCAAACACGTCAGTCCTCCTCAATAAGTGTCCAGAGGTCCCCTATGAGGTAACACTCCCTGGGTCTGTTTCATATCCAAGAATTTCTCAGCTTGTTTGAAATCACATGAATGGCTTCGAAATTGCTTCAAAATAAAAGTAGCTACAAAAGTACCGATTGTGGTAATATCAACCATTCAAACGGGGCTCACACGTCCAAGGCTGCCAGAGAATTTATTTTAGTAATGAGATGGAGAGATGCCCTTCACATATCACAGCTTGGGCTTTGATTTATGCCGCTGAATGAGGTGATGCTGTAATTTGTGCACGAGGGGAAAACACACACAGCCATTTAGTGATGGGATCCAGCTCTGTTCAGTGGCACTCTCCCAGCCCATCTGGCTTCATTTACAATCCAGTTGGAGTCACACACGAACATTATACTTGGCTGTCTTCATTTTTATTGGTCAGCTTTGATTTATGACCATCAAAGTCCAAAATAATTGGCTGACACTGGATGTCTTTTATAAGTCGTGTTCAGGGGGCAAGGCTTCGGCGGCAAAAAATGCTGGAAAATAAGTGAAAACAGAAGGAATGCATGACGTGATGCCTTGAGAAGGAGCAGCAGAGTTTCTGCAGCCGAGCGTCTATTTGTGTATTTTTATAACAGGCGCCTCCTTGCCCAGCTATGTATGGTCGTGCCAAATACTTGTGTATACAGCACTGGCCAGGTCATGTAACTTGTAACTTAGGTCATGATTAAAAACATCTTTGCCAAGATAGGTTCAGTGGCTAGAGAAAACACCAAACTGCATAGGAGCTATATAGCGTTTAATGCTGAAGCTAAAGGAAATTACTAAATAAAAAAAATCTTCAAAAACCAGAAAATTATTTCCTTAATTTTATGTATAATCCATTGAAATAATTACGAACAACATTTCTGAAAGTCGAACGAAAATGTGAAATCACGTCACTCATGTCAATCACGTTGTAGGGAAATACAAAATTGTAATGTTACTGCGGCTACTGCGCATATTTGTTTTTATTTCAAAGGAGGATAAAACTTTCTGGACATATTGGTGGAAACAGCATCTAGGCTACAAGCCTCTGGCAGCTATCTTAATGCCTCTATTCTAAGCTTAGTAGCCTAGCTTGGTAACGTTGACACTGATTACCACTAGATGTTACTTTTTGTTCTTGTTTTTTTATTTCGGAGCTCTGTCTGTCCCATGTTATACAAAGGAGGGTGGCTAGCTAGCGTTATTCGTCCTTCTTTCATTGATCCAGTTGTAGTGATGGCAATGACCAGACTCTCTAAACTTAGGGGTGGTCCTGTGACCTCAGCAGTCCCACCTTACCATTTGATTCGAATTACGACACGGGGTAATTTACGGAGTCACAAAGCAACGTATGGAGTGCTGAAATCACAAACGAGACTAAACAACGGCTAATGGACCCTGCATCGCCCCCCCATCCCCCCCGCCTCCCATATTAAGCTGTTGAAATAAGTGATATTATGTATTTTTTGTGAACACCCACACATATATATAACACATTATTACCAGTTAATAGTTTGTTAAAAGTCAAAACAAATACAGGATACACAGTATATTCTGATATCTTAGCAAAATTCAATTTTAATTTCAGTGCAGCTCAAGAGATTTGGTTAAATGCTTTTTAATTTGGTTCTTTCTTTAAGCTTTTTCTTTGAACAGGTAGTGTACCTTTAATCCCATGCACCTCCTCCATGGTTGCTCAAGTCCACACCCAGGCACTGTGTCCGTTATCTTTATTATCTTGAACTACCACCCGAAGTAATCTGTGTCCATAAAGCCACTACAGGTACAGAAACAACACAGGTTCTTGAAAAAATGCTGATGTTTCCAGATTTTTCTTGCACATTTAGTTTCAGTTTCAGCTTCCTAGTATTGTCTCTGTAACTATAATGTCCCTGTGCATGGAAGCCACAGTTCAACTCACTGCTGGCCACTTGCTGGCACACAACCAAAACCACAGGTTGTCAGACAGACCGAGGCTGATAATTTACAGAATACATTACTTATTGATTTTGTATACTTATTTTACAAGGGAGTCGAAGGCTTGTTTTTCAGAGCTTGTTTTTCAAAATCTTTCTTTCTCTCCAATGAGACAGTGCAGAGTCAAGACATACGTATTTTATCAGTTCTTTCTCAGTCTCAAATATGCAAAAACATCCTTGAAAATTTAAACTAAATGAAAAGTTGCATTGTGTTACAGTTAGGAATGGTGGCGAAGCTTGAATGGCAAAGAAAAAAAACAAGAAAGTAATTAGCCAGCAGAATGAGATCGAGTGAGCTGAGCCAAGCAGCTAGAGAGGGTTTTATGTTCTTCTGCCTCCATCTTTTTTTAGTTTTTGGAAGGCAGCCTAAAAATGTGCCTGTCGCAGATGTTTGGACAGAAGGTGTTTGCATGCTGTTCGTTTATACACTGCCATACGGGACACAGTATGACCACCACAATAACCAGTAAGTAAGACTCTCCACGTGCACAACGCCTCGCCAACTTCTACCTTCTGTTTTTGGAGGGAATGCGTACCCCCGTGGATTGAGACGTACCTTGAAGCTCCTGACTTGCCCCACCGCCACGATGGTAATGGATTTTGCATTAGTACTTGGTTTGGGAGGGAAAACAAACCCTTTTTATTGAGGTTTTTCTCAAAGTCTGTGTGTGAATGCGTGCACAGTTGTAAACATCTGTGCATGTACAGACTGCTGTAGACAGAGCTTGTCAAAACTCCTACACATGCAAACTTCTTCATGACATGGTAGCTTTGCACCGCTATGCTCTGCTGCAGAAAGCTACCCGCGCCATCTGTCATTCTACCCATGAAGGTGAACAGACTGTGTGCCTGAACCAGTTCCAAGTTTCTCATGCTACCACTCCCACTACATATTGCAGGGGTACAGTATCACTGTCGCCAGCTTTATGCTGCATATTCATCAGTTTCAGCAGTTTGTCAGAGTTCTACCATCAACACTGTTGACTTCTTCTCAAATGATCCCTAAGTATAATCCTGTGACACACAGTAGAATATTGAAACCTCCAATATGCCTGACATGAATATGTTCGTTGTCTAGAGTAATAAATGAGATAAACAAAAATCAAAAATCTACAGTATAGTATGATTTAAGGCGAAAACGTCTCTGTATGTGAATAAATCAGCTCATATTACAGAACCGTTTGTCATGTGTTTGTTTGAATCGTCTCTGTCATCACATGTGAAAACAGCACTTCTGTTAATTGATCCATTTCAGCACTACAGTGGACATGAGGCAGACTGATGTAGCTCCAAACAAATGATGTTCATTTTTTCCCCTTGAGCCATAGTTTCCTGCTTGTAATCTGGGATTATTTAGCAGAGGGAAAGAGAGAGAGAGAGAGAGAGAGAGAGAGAGAGATCAGGTTTGATCATGAACGTGGCTTTAAGCCCATATAGTCTCGCTCAAATGCTTCGTGTGGGTTCCTCAATCACCTGGATACACTAGTGTCATTCTGAGGCTATGAAAATATGCAGTTCTGCTCACAAACATTTTAAAAGTCATTTTTCTTTATTTGCAGGCTCTACTTTGCACTGTCTACTCCACTGGCCCTCAGCTGTTTTTCACACAGTTGAAAAAAAAATCTTGCCCCTGCATTATTGAGCTATATACTCCTGGCTCAGAATTTAAGTTACCTAGACCTGACATTATTAAAGTTTAAGTACCACTGCCCTGCTTTATATTGATGTGATAATTTAACCACAAAACACATAAGTTTGATTTACTTCTTTAGTAGGAAGACATCTTTAAATCTAGTACTAAATTTAGGGGCTATAAAAGTTAAATCCTTTTTTAAACCACAGATATTTGTAAATAAATATTGTAGTCCAAGCTTGATAGGTGTTAGTAAAGTCTGTGTGGGCACAGCAATAAAGCAGTCATTCCCCATTAAAGCATTCTGACTCCAGAGAAAAGATGCTCCTGTTAATTTCCACTCAAATGTGTTTAAGAAATAGTTTGACATTTTGGGAAATATGTTTCTTCGCTTTTTTGCTGAGAGCTAAATGAGAAGATTGATACCACTGTCATATCTGTCAGAAATGACCTCAAACAAATAACAAGCACGAGTACATGATAAATAAATAGATGGCAGATATGAAATGTAAATCTCCTACAGTTATTTTGTAAACACACATGTAAGCTTTTGGAAAATTTCAGTTCCATTGAGGCATTGATACATGAAAATGTTTTGCTTTAAAATGACATTATGGTTGATTTTTATTTCACTGTCATTTTTCTTTCATCACAGTCCTACTGAACTCAGCATTAAAAGGAGAAAAATATTATATGTAACTGAATAGGCGCTGCCCCTGAATAACTACTGTGTCAAAAGAGTGTACTTCATAGTATTGTAGGTGTGGGAATATACACGGTTCTGTTTTTGGTGGGAGCAAATCCAAGCAGCAGTGAATAACCCTCTTTGTTGAAGCAGCCAAACCTCTCACAAAAATTCAATTTCTGAAACTACGTGAATGAAAGACCTCAGGCAGAAATGTGAAAGTAGGCCAGTCAACATTAAGTTCAAGGCAATTTTTTTTTTCATCATTCAGGCAGTGGAGGAAAAGTTTGCTTTAAAGTTCAACCTTTGTTAGTGTTCTATGATTCACTTATTTCCATATTTTCTGAAGTTCTGATTAATAAAAAATAAAAAAATAAAAATGTTAAGGAATAAAATGTAAAGGAATGCTTTTAGCTCTAAGAAAGTTACCAAATGTAATTCCACAGACCATGTGAGGATGTGACCATGATTTGGACCAACTTTTCTGAACAATACAACTGCCTTCATTTAACTTCTATTGTGTGCTTTTCTATAAGAGGAGGAAAAAAACAACCATTAGAATTGGACACGTTGCTATTTGTTTACCCCCACATATCTCTCATTGACATGCAAATGCTCACCCCTTCCCCCCACTCCTCAAAAAAAAAAAAAAAAAAGAGAAAATCAGTTATTAAAATTCAGGTAATGTATTCCTGTTTCTGAATTCTATTTGAGAAACGTTATTAATTTCATATATCAGGTTCGGAACGGCCATCTGTTCGCCGCGCACCGCTGCACCTCCCTCCATCTGCCCCTGAGTTCCCCGCGCGCCATTCTGCTGCCACCGGCTCCAAGTTTTTATGCACTCTGGCTTTTTGATTTGTCACTCATCGCCGCCTAGGCCCATGTGACCTGCTGAGCGCGCTCACTCCAGTATGGCAGGGGCCTGGTGGGGGCATTCGGCGGGATCAATGACGGTGACATCTCAGGTGACTCAAGGCACTGCTGAAGTTTAAAAAGTGACTTTGACCAGTCACTAGCTATGGCTGTCACCTCCTGAAGCTGCTGAACCAAGTATGGCAGCCTTTCTTCTCCCCCTTGCTCTATTATTCTCTGCACCTCCTCTCCTATACCCTCTCTTCCTCTTCTGCTTCCTGCTTTGTTTTTATCTCAGTCTCTTTTCCTCCTCATTCCTTCTTTGTTTTACTCTGTCTCGCTCCCCCAGTGTTCTGTCCTCCAGCTACAACACCCCTCTCCTCCCTCTCTCCTTTCTGTAAATGGAGGAAGCAGATTGTGCAGTCGGCACTGTGCGACGTGTCCCTGCCACAGTTAATTTAGCATCTGTGCCTTCATGAATATGAATACATTTACACGTCCAGGATATAATTAGGTGGTGGAGTGTGGAGAGGGTTCACGACACTCCAGGTGGGGGGAGAGAGAGAGAGAGAGACAGAGAAAGAAAAAGAAACAGGAAAGAGATGGAAGTGGAAAAGAGGAGCAGGTAGGGCTAAAACAATCTCCCAGGCACTGTGACCTCTGTCACCCAACTAAGCACTCACATCAATCACACAGAAATGGCTGGAATTGCGTGACTGAAGGGGTTTACATGCCTGGCACAAAGAAGTAGGTGCAGATGCAAAGGCAGGCTGTGAGGCAAAATGCACAGTTGTGATGATAGCTGATGATTTCCTGTAGATTGTGTGTCTGTGTTTGATCACACACACGTGTATGTGTATGTATATGTAAGGAAGGTTCATCTTACATGTGTTTTAACTACTGGTGCAGCTATCTAGAATGTTCATGAGATGCTGCTAGCTGTTAGTGTCCGACAAACTTGATTTGATTTTCCTGGACGTGATTGTAAGTTAATTGAAAATGTTAATGTCCCTCCAGTTTTGTGGCTTTAGGTTTGTATCTCGATGTTCTGCAGATGACATAGACAATCCATGTAAAGTCTTCAGAAGTGATCACAAGTTTTGGGTAATGACAGAAAACAAGCAAGTTTGCTTGGCAGGGATCAGGACTCATCCCTAGGGACTGAGTAGGGGCTTAGGCATCAAGGAGGAGAACTGGCACATTGTAAGGAGCCAGTTGAGATGATTTGGACATCTGAATTTGACATGTCTTGTACACCTGCCCGTGGAGTTACTCCAATAACTGCCAAATGAGAGGAGACCCCATGGCAGAGCCAGGGCCCTCTGGAGGGATTAGGGATATTCCTGGTGGGCTGAGAACACCTCAGGTTGGAGGACAGAGCTGAGAAAATTGACTTTTAGCTATTCTGTTAAGTCTTCTGGCACAGTTATGGGCAAAAATGGATGGGTGAGTAGATAGCTAGATAGAGGGTGTAAACAGCGTATAAGTGTATATACTGTCATTATATATTGTTTTAATATTTTTATGTTAAGTTGCTCAAATGTGATTTGTGTGTGTATTGCAGATTTCTCTCTTTTTGTGTGCTGCTTTGTTTGTCTCGGTAAAGCATACTTAAGAAGCTCAGCTTGGTATGCGAGTCCATAAGTCATTCACACTGCATAATGGTTTATTTGCCAAAACGCTGTGCTATATAGGCACCAGGGAGGCACCGTCTCCAAAATGTTTAATGTTGTGTAGTTTAGCCATATGCCACTGTTTTACAGCAAGGATTGCCTGTGTCATTACACCCCGGTGCATTGGGCGCTTTCCATAATGGATCCATAACGACGAGTTGCTGCAAATGAATAACCAAACATCACTGGGGATGTTTGTTTAACACAGGTGTTACCCTTCTGTAAATATGATGGCAAGATGCCTTATGACAAGGTAAGTTGCCAGACATAAGTTGGTGGTTTGTGTGGAAGGCAGACAGCTTTTCTGTCTGCACAGTTCTTCTGCAGAGCTGGTAAGGAGGAATGGTAACTTGGGGCTCTAAAAGTCAAGTTTTGCATTCACTTCTTGTATCTACTCGAACCTGACTGACATGACAAAATCGCTCCTTCTAACCAACTTTCACAGTGAGTGATTTGAATGAGGGAATGTTTTTGAAGTGATACAACAATCTCCTCATCCATAAAAAGAACAGCAGCACTCCAGTATCAGAGATGTCCTTCAAAGTGAAAACAACCTTGTCTTTAAGGTTAAAAGTTTGTGATAGATCCAGCACACTATGCCACTCCGTTCCTTACCAAATGCTCACCAGGGGCCCAAGCAAGGTAATTGATTTTGGATGCAGTCATGCAGGGGTAGTCCCAGCCGCCGAAGATAAGAAAGGAATTTCAAATCAAAATTATGTCTGCACTATGCATATGAATCAGATCAGGACTAATAAAATAAAGGTATTAGCAGCAAGGGAGGGAGAGAAGTAATTAAAGCAACTCACTAGGCACCGCTCTCGTTTCGCTCTGGAGGTCTCAGTACCTAGGGGTAAGTTAAAGAACTTGTAGCTTTTAGCAGAAGGCACAGAGGTCATCTGACTTTGACTTCGTTCCAGTTTTTCAACAGGGGTTCATGCTAGGGTTCCTTTGTGTGCATCACATATCACATTTTTATTTATTATTCTATATCATGTCAATACTGTGGTAATAAATTGTTGTTTTTTGGACCCAGTCCAAAATGGATCAGCGGAAAACCAGTCTTGACCTGACCTGCTTAAATACATTTTCAAAAAAAGAGACTAAGTCTAAAAGGAGGACAGACCTGTAAGGGATAGACCTGAGGGTATGAAACCCAATCCAAAATGCATTTGACTCTTAGAGATAGAGGGAGAATACCATCGCTGCCTGCAGATGATGTGCCATCAATTGATGGGCAGCAGCAGTTGAAAAGAGAAGCAATACATGTCATTTTACCCAGGTCGCCTTCGCAGTCCACACAATCTTTCTCGCCTCTGGAAAGCAAAATTTTTCCCTACATTCATTTTGAACCACCTTTTGGATCCAACCAGGTATTAGACATATTGACACACAAACCTAAGACCTGTGTCTGTTAGTTTCAGTGTGGAAGGTGAGCTGAGCTAAGTAACAACACCCCTGGACCTGGTAGAAATTTAAAGCCTTGCTCAAGGATACATCAGCAGGTCAGAGCCATTTGGGGCCTGAGCCACTGTCATACTCCCTGTTGCTCAAATTTCACCTACCCAGCTCTCACCCTCTGTGCCAGCCACTGCATTGTAAAACACATCCCATACATCTAGCACATGCATGGGGCAGAGGACACATGCACACACACGCACACACACACTTTATCTCTCTTTCTCTCTCACTCTCTCATCAACGATTGATTGAACAACCCTTTTGGTTGCACAAGTAGAAGTCATTCGCTTTGTCCACGGTCAGGAGCTCTGTAAATTCTCTGGGGTAAAGGATTATTCACCCCCTCACACACTCTCAATCTTCCTCGCTCTCTCTCTACTCCCCTCAGGGCTTGCCTTTGAGTCTGTCCCTGGATGCTCTTGGAGTAGCCTTCTTGATCTGGACCCCTCTGTGGTTCTCTTTCATTTTCTCTCTTTCCTTTGGTTCCTCCTATCATATTCCCTCTTAACCTACCATTCTGTTTTTTTCGTGTCTTACCCATTTTCTTCTCAGTCTATGGGCACGTTGTACCTTGGGGATAAACAAAACTTCTAGAGAAGGACACACACACAGGAAAAGACAAATGGTGGATAGCGGCTCTAACAGGTGTGACAGGAACAGGCCTGGCTTAAGACCCCAGCCTCTTCAGCTGGAGGAAATGGTAGGCCAGCCAGATTCTCCGAGATGGCATCATGCAGGAATTGTTTTTCATCGCAGCAACACATCCTGCAACATCCCCATTTGACCCCACTCCCACCACTACCAGGAGTACACACACACACACACACACACACACACACACACACACACACACACACACACACACACACACACCAATGCATGCACAGCTTTCAAGACTCAACCCCAGCAGGAAAAAAACAGGAAAAGTGTCCAGGACAGCAACGTTATAAGCATGCCAAGATGTTAAGGCATTCTTCTGTGCCTGTGTGTGTGTGTGTGTGTGTGTGTGTGTGTGTGTGTGTGTGTGTGTGTGTGTGTGTGTGTGTGTGTGTGTGTGTGAGAGATAAAGACAGAGAGAGAGAGAAAGAGACAGCAAGTGGAGAGAATCTATTAATAATGAACAAATGAATGAATTTTGGTTGTGTACACACACACACATAGACACACACACTCACACACACAGACACACACATCTTGTCCCATGTGACAGCATAGATGGTCCTCTTTTATCCCTGCTGGATTTTATCTACTGGCTCCAGAATCAGTCCAATCCAATTTATTCCGTCCTTCACCCTCACCGAGTCATTTACGCCTGCTCTAATTTCCGTATCATTTAATTCTGCTCCCTATCTTCATCTCCCCCCATTTTCTCCTGACACCACATTTGGAGTTCTGATAAAAAAAATAAAAAAAAGAACTCAACTGAAAAAGTTGCCAAAGACACACATTGCATGGTTTGTAAATGCAAATTCAAGAGTCAAGACAGGTGACTACTGAATGTCACCTTGGTATCAGAAGGGCAGCAGATTTGCTCCCTAAAACTTACAGTTGTGCTCATTCAGTCATATAGCAGCTAGCTAGCAGTCACACCCTAATTTATTTATTTATAAAACCTAAACAAAATTGTCTTTAATTGCAGTTAAATATGGCTTAAACAAATGAGTTCAACATTCTTTTTATATCATCGTTTTCTCACAATCACAACAACACATATTGGAAATGAATCATTGTGTCTCTCTCTTCAACTCCTGACACCAGATGTACATTTGTTTTGAAAATCGAAAAGAAATCATCTCGTTGATACCAGCAGAAAAATTTGGAGCAGAAACAAGGGGTCGTTATTGATTTTGGCCTCTCCAAAATATAATGTATACTCTATCAATATATCTACACTACTGTTCCGTTTTTGGCATATTGCTACTGTTTACATCCCCACACTAAGTGATCTTCGTTTCCCTGACACGAAATGTCATAGTAGGAACAGTACAAGCCTGCAGGAACTCCACAGTCAGGTATATATGTTTATATATTTACACATATACATACATACATATAGCCACAACATTAAAAGTGGTAACTGAATTCATGTTGTGGCTGTAAATTTTCTTGCCAGTTCTTTGAAAATGACAAATGTAAAGCCACTGTTTGGTAAAAGTAAGGCTGGTCCAGGAACTCTAAGATGACCTCCAAAAGTTACCTCTTTTGTCCTGGGAGAGAGTGATGGGCCAAGTCCCCAGTCTGCGTGCCCTGCAAGGGATCATGGGCCTGGCAGTGATGCCAGTCCAGAGATGGGTAGGAGTTCTGCAGGCCATCTGGGAAAGCTCCAGGCGGATCCTGGGAGAGCCTGGCACTCATCAGAGGGCCCTGGAACCTGAAAGTGCACCATACTCCTAAACACAAATGCAACAGGAAGGAGTAAGCACAGGCACATGAATGCACCATGACTCAAAAAAGTTAAAAACACAAACACATTAAGAGCTTTAGCTTAATATGTTTTGTAACAGCAAAGATTGGACCTGAAATTACCAAGAATTGCTATCCACCATATAAAGAACTGTAACATTAAGCAAAAAATGTAACCGATAGAAACTGGTTGAAAAAAGAATCATGGCTCTTTCACTTTGAAAACACATCAGTGAAAAAAAAAATTACACTCCATATGTACTTTGGCTTCCCAAGGCATTCTGGTTGTGTTTGCTTCTTAGCTTTTCCCCACAAAACCTCCCCTCAATAGGTTTATCATATGAAAATGATTGAAGGGATGAAAGAGAATTTTTTAGATGGCAAAATGAATTTTTTTCTCTTAATGGTCAATTGAAGTGGTACTTAAGACTGTATAGCTTTGAAGTCTTTGAAATTTTAATGATGACCTTGGTTCTTGTGTGAATCAAATGCTTCAACGGAGAGAGTTGGGTGCACATCAGCTTCACACTCACATTTAAAGGCCCTGCACATAAACAACTAAAGTTTGGTTGTCCAATAACTTCTCCAAGAACACCAATAGGTGGTAGATGTGGTAATTTATTACTCAGTGAATATGTAAACATTCTTTAGGAAGTTATGTTTTGAGCAAACTGGTTGTTTGTGATTTTTGCTTTAATAGTTAAAGATGGTTTGGTTCATCTGACCTCTTAATTCAAAGGAAACACTAAGTCTCAAACGGGATAATGTAAAATAAATTTCACACTACAGAGACATCAAATACAGGAAATATATGCGAAAAAGAAAATTTCACTGGTTCTCACTATTAGATGAATTATGATGCATTTTTTTATTGTTTATAGAATGAGGTGTATGTATGTGTTTATTTTTCCTCTCTAAGAGACTTAACTCAAACCACTGATGTTTTAAATCTTAAATCTATTCTTTCATCTCATTCTCTCTCCTAAAGGGATTATTGATCACACAACCAGCCCCCCCGCCATCCTTGCTTGATGTAGTCAATAATCGTAATGGTGTGATCAGTGCGACCCCCCGTGTAATGGCTGCACAGCTGTGACTAGTTCATTTGACTGGTGGGAGAGCTGGAGCAGGGGGAGAGGAAAAGATGAGAGATTCTGAGGCGGATTGCAGCAAAATTAGATGAAGTGATGGATGGATGGATGGATGGATGGATGGATGGATGGATGATGGATGGATGGATGGATGGATGGATGGATGAGTAAGTGATGAAATGAATACATGGAAGCTGATTTCATTTAGAAAAAGTGTAGAGGAATAAAAAAAAGTCTCTGGTTTACAGCGTAGCAGATGGGAGGATTGATGGAATGATGGGAGAGCGGAGGCGATGAGGATAGCACGGTAGAGGAAAAGGGGGGATGGAGGACTCTTAAAGCCTCGTGGCATCCAGGCATCCCAGAGGAAGGAGATTAATGGCATGTGCCTCTTTGTCTCCGTGCCTCTTTGTGCCAAGCGCCCTCTCATAAAGCACACCTCACACATCTGGGACAAGCGTGGGGCATGGGGCACCAATCTCTCTCTGCCTCTTTGTTTACCCCTTTCTCTGGAGGAAGGAAGTTCCTCTTGGCACAGTTACACCATGTGTTTACTGATACTGGTGGAGGATTAGTCATATTCTGACTACTAATTAGTTTTCTGTGTTTTATCTGTGCCTCTGAGATGACCATGCGATATTCCATTAAGAGGACTACCCTCTTTTTGATGTTCCTTTGTGTTCACCAGATGTATATCTGTCAATTAAAGCACTTAGTAACCAACCTATTGGGAAAGGCGTTCCATGCTACCCTCATGTAGCCAGTAATATAATTACCTTGTTAGTCACTGATAGGATTACTCTCATACTGAATACAAATGAATATATGGAAGAATATAGGTGTAGTTGTATTACATGGGTCAGAGTCTCTCCACAGAAATTATTCCAAATTCATCTCCTACAAAAGTTTCTACACGACTAATTTGGTCTCATGCTGCATAGACGTTGTAGGGAGTAAGTAAGAGTAAGTAGTTGGTTGAACAAAACACCAGGTTTGAAACCTTACTGCCTTCCCAGGCTGCATGTAGGTAAACGTGCACAGAGGTCATTGCATGGCTTGTTCTGTTATACCCGTACATAAAAATGTGTGCTTTTTTCATGCCCGCCTCTCGACAGGAATTGAATCAGCCAGTCAGGTTGCTGGATGTGTTGTTGATATTTATAAGTTCCACTCCTCTACAAGCCTCTGCAACATAACAAACCTTTTAATTCTTAAAATAACAGTTTTTTAAGTTTAACTACGGACATCATTCCTTGACCTCAACAAAGTGATTTGAGTTGCCTAAACGTTATCATAAAAAGTTTACTATGCTTTATTTGCAGGTGTGGATATTGTATTGTAATTACCTCCACCAAGTAGGTTTTCATCTGTGCCTGTATGTTGGTTTGTAGGTTTGTTTATTTGTTTGCAGGATTGTGCAAAAAGTGCTGAGCTGATTTGCACCAAACTTGGTGAAGGGTTGGGGCATGGGCCAGGGAAGAACCCATTACATTTTGGGGCAGATCTGGTTAAAGGGGCAGATGCCTTAGCATTGTGAGATAGACCATTTCTCCATATGTTCTTCAATATTTGGCTTTGGCGGGGGCATGTGCCCTACCGAGTGTCATTCTACTTTATTCACAGAAAACCTTTGGCTTAGTTAGAACACAGTGGCCACATACGTTCAATACATACAGTATACATTTCCTCTTTATGTTGACAAAAGGTGCAATTTGTTCAGGGTTTTCTTTAAAAACATATTTGCTATTACAAGCTAGTTGTACATGATTGTCATTTTTATGAGTGAATTTTAATAATTGCCATGTTACAACCCAATAACTGTGCTGATGTTTTCTTGGTTCAGATACATAGTTTAAACTGTTGGCGCTCCTCTGCGGACTTTAAGCTGAACCAAGTGCAACTTAAAGATTTAAACTCTCTGAAAGCTGTGTTGACATAGAGATTTGAGTTAAATGTTATATTAGAGGCGTTGAAATGTGTTTGATTGGTGGTTAGAGGTGAGCAAAGGTTTCTTTTGTGTGTGTACATGTATCAGTGTTTATGTGTGCGTGAGAGATGGGTTTGAGGTTTTACAGCACAAAAACAGTTTACTGAGGGATGTGTGTGTGTGTGTGTGTGTGTGTGTGTGTGTGTGTGTGTGTGTGTGTGTGTGTGTATAATATATGTTACTGAGCTCTGAATGTACGTGCCCTTCGCGGCCATGTGTGCGTAACGTATCTGAGGGTTGGAGGTGATCAGTCTCTGGTGAATTCCTGTCGGCGCCGGAGACTGGGAATGTTTGACGGATCGGCCTCCCCCATGCTCAGGACGTTACGTTCCTACACAGATGGCATAATTAACGGGAGGCGAGCCAGGGAGGGAAATTTATCTTTGATCAGCACCTTCGCGCCAGATTGTCATCTATGTTAATATGATGATAGCATCAGTGCGCACGCGTGTACACACACTCACGTGCACACACAGCAAGAGACGGATGGTGAGAGAATAGAGGCTAGGCAGCAGGCAGCCCTGAGGATATAGGGTTATGTGTGCAATCACACACACACACACACACACACACACACACACACACACACACACACACACACACACACACACACACACACACACACACACACACACACAAACAAACACACACACACACCATTTCCTCCCAATCCTTTGTTCACAGCATGGCATTTTGGTGGGTGCCTCACACAGAATCATATATACATACACACACACATAACCATATGTTTGAAGAGTGTATGCAACAATAAAAGAAAATTTCGCTTGAATCTGCCACTTCATAGTTGGATAACCATAGTTTTTACTGTAAGTTGAGCATGTAAATAACCCAAAAAAACATTAATATTGTCGGCTACCTGATCGATTGGTTTGAAATACACATGAATTTGAAAAGTTTAATCTTGAAATATAAGAGCTTGAAAATATCCCGGCGAAAGCTAGATGAGTAAAAGCCTCAAATAAGACAGTTGGTGAAATAA
This sequence comes from Xiphias gladius, assembly GCF_016859285.1. Lineage (NCBI taxonomy): Eukaryota > Metazoa > Chordata > Actinopteri > Istiophoriformes > Xiphiidae > Xiphias > Xiphias gladius. Next base: position 12,963,249 of record NC_053423.1, on the reverse strand, counting down.
AATGAAGGTTTGAGATAAACCTCCCTCGGTTTTCCTGGACATTGTGAGTTCGCACGGTTTTGTATGTATGGTACCTTTGCCCCTTCAATCTATTCTGCATGTGCACAAGTTTGAATGTCTGTGGATGTCACTGTTTGAGAGGAAATGTCACAGATGAGCTCTGCCACGTACATATTCACCCCAGTGAGATATTAGGAGTAATGGTGTGTAGGTGTAATGGCATGTGCCATAACATCTGGGCTATAGGGGAGGAAGGGAACTGAGAGAAAGGGAGAGAGAAACAGAGGAAAAGAGAGAGGAATAGGTGGTCTACAAGGTCTCCGATGACAATAGATGCTGTGGAGGTAGGAGGATGGATGCTAGTGGGATTGCTGGTGTAAAAAAGTATAAGAGAACAAAAGGTAATTTGGAGGTCATAGTAAGAGGGAATGGAGGGAAGGTGAGATAGAGGTAAAGTCAGGAAAAGAGTAAAAAAAGGAGAAAGGAGATTAATGAAATTGGTAGAAAAAAGGAGAATAGACAGGTGAGAAATGAAGACAGGAGAGAGGGGAAGTGACAAGGAAAGAGAAGAAGAGAAGAGATGGGAGAGTTGGCAAGTTTGAATAAGTGAGAGAGGAGGAAAGGAGAGAAGAAATGACATGAGGAGAGCAGGAGCGTTTTGGTGAGTGTTCAAACATTTCCAAACAAACCGACAGGCAGGCAGACAGAAAGGTGGGCAGACCGGCAGACAGACAAAAAAAAAGAAGGCAGACAGACAGCGGGGAGAACAAAGGCTGTGTTCCTCTGCCTCACTAGGCTGCTCCCCAGTCCATCTGCTGCTTCTGCACACAGCCTCCGATCTGTTCCACACTCATTTTCAGGTATCTCGCTTCTCTCCATCCTTTCCTCCTGCTCTCTTCCCCCAATCTCTTCTCCCCTGGTGTACACACACATATTACATTTCTGCTCATTTTCATCCTCAACTTGTACCATCCCTCCTACCTGCCCTCCTTTTCTCCATGGTCAATTTTCTTCTCAACTTCCATCTGTTGTTTATTTTGGAGTCTAAGATATGATACAACACTACCTGCAGGACCCAATGGCAACCATCAACCATACATACAGAATATCATAAATACTAATCTGTAAAAATCTATATAATATTGGGCAAGTGGCATTCTTTTCTTAAAGATACTTTGTGTAGCTTCACCATGAATACCATGAATAAAAACAACCAGCTGAGGCTGTAAGTCTTTAAAGGGTAAATTCACAATTTTTCATGTCTGATTTGGGCACCTGACTACTGTTTTAAAACACTCGAAAAACTGTGAACCTATCCTATCCTAGTGTATCTACATGAAATTTTGTTTGATGAGTCATCTGCCTTGACTGTATAGTCACTTCTTTTCATTGTCATTATACTAAAATATCCCATATAATTTGACAAACATATATTAATGTTAAACATGTCACACTTACTTGCTTATTTTTTTTTTTTTTTAAAGCAAAAAAAAAAACCTGATTAAAAATTATTGGTCAAAGAGGAGCAACAACTGATTCCCTCCCACTAAAACGGGCACAGCTGTGTGTCAGTGCCCTAAAAAAATATACAATGCTTCTTTTGAACACCTGAAACTCATTTTACCTGTGATAGTGGAGATGTTTGTAGTTAACTCTGAGATGGAGTGTTTCCAGGAAAGCTTAAAAGAAAATAAAGAAAACGAAAAGGTTTTGGGGGCATTAAACTTTAATACATAGATTAATTAATTAATTTCATGTTTTAATTATATGAAACAATAAACCAGTAGGGATAGAACATAAAGAGATCAGGTCTGCTACATGGATGTGTACATGGTTGTTCCCAAATAATCCTGTAAGCTTTTATTAAACTTCAGACAATGAGCGTGTATGAAGATTAGGAAGCTTTATGCATACAAATAGATGTCTGTCATACATAATTACAGGTCAGGGTTATACAGTCTACCATGCCTGGGCATCTGTGTATGTATGCAAGTGTACACACGCACATGTGGGTATTTACATGCTTTTGCATTCACATGACCTCTCGCATCATTTAGTCGCTGGTGACTCTCCAAACAGGACCGCCCCATTAACAGCCCACAATACAGGGTATAATAATGGGAGATTTGCTTTCATGAGCTAAGCTCCGGGACTGTTTGGACCTCCCATTTAGACTCAACAGGAGCTTGGCACCGACTTTTGCACAGGTGCAGACTGAGAGAGCGAGAGAGAGAGAGAGCAAGAGAGTGAAAGGAGGAGAGAGAACTAGGTCCTGCGAACAACATTCAACATCTGTGTCAATGGCTGTTGCACAAATTTTCACCAATAAAACTGTGAGCAAGGGGAAAGGAGAGAGTCAAACATTCAACATCTGTCAGTGTCTGTTATGCTTTCTACTAAACTGAGAGAGAAACAGAGAGAAAAGGAGGTAGGAGCTTAAAATAGCAGAGAGAGAAAGTTGGTGGCTAGCCAAGCCTGGATGAAGCAATCCACTTCCAGCTGTTGTCCTGTTTGTGTATCAGAGAGAGGACAGGAGGGGAGGTAGGGTGGACGGGAAGGTAAGAAGCTATTGAAGGTGGGGATGCAGAGAGAGATGAAGGGACAGGAAGGTTAAAGTAATCATGCAGGAGGTAGTGTGGACATAATTATTTACTACTAAAAGCTCAACAAAAACCAAATACATGTGATATCAATTTTGTTTTTTGCACAGTGGGTTATGCATGAACTGGAGTTGATGGAAATAAAAAATATGTTGTTTGGAAGTTTTCGATGTTTGTTTCGAGGACCTTGTGCAATAGTTCCAACAGATTTATCCCTTTTTAGCCTGTCTTCATGTGCTGACAAACAAACGAATGTTTACAAAACAAACCACTTCTTATTTTCTGTTTTGTTATTTTTTAAATTTTTAAAACGAAAAGGGACAGTCCATTTCATTTCAAAATAATTTCTCCTTCACAGCTGCACCATTTAAGCCAACAGCGATTCATATTCTTTCATCATTTACAATAAGATCGGAATAGCATATTTATTTGTTCCACAAAGCACATAGGACAAGTCAAATTGGAAAAGATTGCCTTGACTTTAAGAAAAGAATGATGAACAAGTGGCTTCAATACATTTGAGGAAAAACTGAGTTCCATCACTGGCACTCTTTTTACATGATGTCCTTGTTCGTTTCTTTAACACCCTCTGTCAATTGTGGCTGGTTCTTTAATATAAGCAATGATCTGTGGTTTGTGTGTGTGAATGTGAATCTTTTTATATGGTTTTTTCTTTTTTTTTTACCACTTTCTAGGTCTGCTTGATAGATAAGTAGGAGTTTTAGGGGGAAAACGTCGCTCATGCTGAAATCAACAGGCTTTTCAAATTTGCCAAATTGACAGGCTTGAATAGGATATGAACAGGTGGAAAGTAGTGCACTCTTAATGTGATTGCATGTGTCAGAATCCAAACCAAGCTTTTTTCATGAAGAGGCGTTTCATTTGAGATGTTTCATTTTACAGTCAAAAGGCTAAAATGAAGCAATTTAAAAGCTAAGTAGACTTGAGGGAAAAAAAGCAGGATAGCCAATTGCAAAGGAACCATCTTCCCTATGAGTACAAAAACAAATAAAATATATAATGTAAGAAAGCATCTCCAACTATTTGTAAGTTTTGATTTGCATTTCGATTTTTTTGCAATTATTACGAGCAATGTAATGTCTGTTGCTCCAGTCTAACTGTTGTTGTTTCGAACTCCTGAAGTTGCTTGGACTTATTTTCAACACCCTGCCAGAGCCTTGTTTTTTGGTCTCAACTAATTCTGAACGATTTTCTCTCCTTTGAGTACCGTGCATTGACAATACCAGTAAAGATTGCTTCCTGGCTGTTACTCATGCATAGAAAATGCTGCCTCAGTGTTGTGGATTTCAGCCAATGCATAGAAAGTAGATATGACTATTGTTATTTTTTGTGGCCATGTTTTGGAATCTGTCAATACTGATAATGATGACAGTCTTTTGTGGTCAGAGAAAGTGTGTTTAGTGTGTCGTTTTGAGGAAAAAATAGAAATCATTTTGTTTGGATTTCCTCCCAGTCTGGGGCAGTGTAATATCTGTCCTCTTTTTGTATAGTTTATGTTTTTCTTTCACATTTGAAGAATAATAAAGCTGCAAGGATGAAGGAGATGTATATATACATATATGTATATAAATGTATATATATACATATATATATGTGTGTGTGTGTGTGTATATATATATATATATATATATATATATATATATGTTTATTATTATATACATTTTTTTTAACCTGTTCTAATGCAAGGAACAGAATTGATTCATTTTGGACCTTTCAAGATAAGCAAGGCAAATAGATGGATATTGGGCTGAGGAGTTGTTGAGTGGCCACCTGGAGGGTGTTTGTACTGAGCAGAAGTTGGATGAAAGTGTAACTTGTGTGTTTTGTTGAAAAAGAGATTATGCACTCAATCCACCCTCTATAGACAGATTTATGGTTTGGAAAGATTGTTTGAGTAATCAATTTGGTTTGGCCATGAGGTTCACATTATACAGTATACTGACATAAACATTAGGGATACTTTTCATTCATATGTGCATACACAAACATTCACATTGATGATTATAAGTACACCCACAGACCCAAAGAGTCAATTTACTGGTACTAGTTTCCCCCCTTACATAAAAAACAACTTCACATCACCATTTTTTATGTTTGTGTCACTGCTTTACTAGAATATATCTCCTCATAAAGATGCATACAGGCAGTAATGGTGAATGGGTTCGCCTCAAACCTCTCACATTTAGGAAGTTCAAGGGGCGCAGCTCTTTCTCCTTAAACGGAGAGAATGAGTAGAGTTTATTACATTAAAAAGTAACAAATGTTATGTAGTCTTTTACGCAGTTTCTTCTTCTGCATATACGTTTCTTTACTCTTTCACACACATACTGTTGTGTGCACATACACTTTTCCAATACACACTCACACACACTTTCTCCTGTCTTCTACGCAGGCTATTAACCTGTCTGCTCTCTGCAGAATCTCTGTAATTTGGCTGTCAATTATTAAAATTCTACCTGCTGGCACGTGGAGACAGAATAGGTCCCCAGCATTCATTGGACCGGACGCCAGAAGAATTGACTACTAACAAACATGGGCTAATGTGTGTGTGAGACGTCTTGGGTACTGCAGGTTTGACGCCAGGCCCAGCACACTGAGTGGATAATTGCATATGCGATGAGAAGGGTGGGTGAAAAGGAAGGACTAGAGTTTGCTTAACAGTATGAATGTTATAATAAATCGGCGACCAGTTGTGTCATGTGCTGTATATATCTTACAGTAATGGAACTTTGCTAATTAATAAAAGACACTCGATCATCTCATTGATACAAACCACCTGAAACCAGGATTAGCCAATAGCAATGCCAGTAGCCTTAGACCTGCACTTATGGATCTTCAGTTCCACCTTGCCAGCTATGGGCTAGAAAAGTAAAAGGAAACAGCACGTACTTAAAAGAAATGTTTCTGAAACATTTGTTGCCTGCACGTGGTGCAAATTCTAAATTACAGCAGCCATTTTCTTTTTCTTTTTTTTTTTTTTCTTTTTTGCCTGTAGGAGATAATATAAACATGTTCAACATTTTGGCATTATTCGCCGTGAGTTGTGACTCCCTCGAGTCTCAGCTGGTTGTCTCGTAACATCAGGGGGATGACTCCAGGTATTGCACCCAACCATAAAATAGCACATCCAGCACATCATCCGTCATAAAACTACAATGTGTCATTTCTACACTTGGGTTTCTGTATGGATTCAACCAACGAAATATAATGTGTTAATTAGTGAGCTTTAGAGGTGGTTGCGTTTGGACAGAGCTAGGCTAGCTGTTTCCCCCTGACTGCAGTCTTTATGCTAAGCTAAGCTATCTAGCTGCTGGCTGTAAGTTCATATTTACCATACAAATTTGAGAGTGGTATCAATCTTCTCACCTAACTCTTAGTAAGAGAGCCAATAACCTTATTCCTCATAATGTTGAATTTTTTTTTTGAGTTTCTGTGACTTTCAATACCTGAACAATATATATGGAAATTTTTGAATCTGTGTTTTTTGTTTTTATTTTTGAGTGAGTGAGTGCATTTTTAATTTTTTTTATGCGTTTTCATGCGGCACTGTATACTAAATAACAAGATGTATTCCATGACTTATACAGCAGCATTGAGTTTTTAAAAAAATGTATGTTGTTTTTGTACAGGAATGGCAGAAAGAAGGTTTGTGTTGATGTGTGCAGGAGTGCATGGTGTGTGTGTGTGTGTGTGTTCTTTGTGTTTGTATGTCTGCTAGATTATGCCAAAAAAAACCCCAGGATACAGATCCATATTGAAAAAGATGAATATTTCACTCTTTCCTTACAAGCTAATATGAACCATACAGCCCCTCAACAGCTCGCCAAGAACAAAATGGTAATGGTGGAACGTTGAGGGGGTGCGCTTGATTATTTATTTGTGTTTCAACAGGGGAAACCGGAGCTCCGTCACCACTATGAGACTATGAGTCATAAAAGCCTGTTTATTTAGAAACCAGAACTTGCTTCTCAACATTACATCTGGTGGCAATTATATCATTCAGCTCTCCATCCCACATGCTGAATTCAACGCATATGTGGGAGTTGCATCACATCAGAGTGTGTTGTACTGTACGTGTGTGGGTGTGTGTGTTCTACATGCCTTACTACATGGCTTTACTTCTGATCTAAAAACAAAACATGTCATGAGTTTAAAGAAGTCAAATTTTTGACTTATTAGTTTACAAGGAGATTCAAATAAACAAACATAATTTCCCCCCTGTTTTTGTCCCTGAAAGATGAGTCTTTTACTCTTGACATTCATTTGACTGAGGATGTTAATTTGTGCTCTCATCTGGGTCAAGAATTTTCCATAAGCTTTTTATCACTGAACTGAACGAGGAGTGGGTTTCAGAAGAATGGCGATGGTTTCTCTTGTGGCTTCTTTTCTTATGGGGCTTCAGCTCAACAGCTGCTAAAACTTCACTAAGAGCTTGGCTGTTGAGGGGAAACATCTTGTTTCATTTTTGCTGCTCTGTTGTTAAAGGACTGAGAACACTCGCTCTCTCATCTCCTCGCCGCTCGATCACCCTACTCCTCCCTCCTCCCCTCTCTCCCCTTCTCCTCACCTCAGGGCCTGTCAAACCTCTCACTGGGGAGAAATAGAAGGTGTGTGGCTTCTGGGTGAGGTGTGTGTTTTTGTGTGTGTTTCTGCATCTGTGCATGTAGTATGTGTGTTTCTGCGTACGTGCATGCCTCTAAGTGCACTCTTGTCTATTCACACATGTGCATGCGTCTCCATGTGACTCAGTGTGTTCTCTGTTAAAACCCACTGTCTCCAAAGCCTCACAAGGCTCCCTGTGTATAATTGGTGACCTATTACTTTCTGCCCATTGCATTTGACAGATATGAATTGGAGACTGCCATGCAGACATGCTGATTAATGACAACCACAATTGGTACCTTTTAATTGCCAAGGATAAGAAGTGAGGAATTGCAGAGGGAAAGAGAGTCAGAATGATGAACACACACACACACACACACACATTTTTGCACACATCTGTGATTATAGGGTTGGCGTGTGTTTGTGTCTCCTCTCTCTGCACATCCAGGCCATTTCTGACACTGGGGTGGAGTCATTGTGATCAACCGATGGTGGAGCTTTATGGATCCAGCTGTTTGCCAATGATGCTACTTTCTCTGTGTGTGCACGTGTCTGTGTGTGTTCTCATGTATGTGAACCCATGGGGGGATGGGTCTGCAGGGGGTTGGCATTAGTAATGTGTGTAATTTAGCACACATCTGGTCATATACACTCCACAAGGGAGAGGAGAGTTATATTAGCACACAGAACACACACTCAAACAGATCTACACATCACTAATTAACCTGGTGCTACTCACAGCTGCTGGCCCCAACTTTGCATCTGCCAAGACGGACGTGGGTGGTTCCTCAACCTAAATCAATCTGCGCTAATTGCTGGTCTGTGCTCCCCTGTGTCTTTACCTTGCAGCCTGTCAGCATCCTATCTACCTGTCTGATTTGACAAGTAACTCCCACATCTTAGAGCCACTGCGATCACTCAGGTAAGTCAAAGGTCTCACAGTGTTTTGATTTTGCCACGATGTCAAGACACTGTGTTGCAGAACTGGCTGCATGTTTATCTCTGATCTCTTGCAGTGGAGTGTTTGAATGAGGTAATGTGTGGTTAAATGCAAGTATTGCTGTGAATTCTGAACTTGAAGAAGCTGAACTTTTTTTCACTTTACTGTATGTGTAACTGTGCGGTAATTTCTACCAGGAGTTCATGTTAAGGTTGCTAAAACTATTCAGCAGATTAAGACTGACGAAAAAAAAACCCTCTCTCTTAAATAGCACATTGATTCAGTGCTGAAGCTGCTCACTTAGATTTAGAGTTGATGTTTGGAGAAGAATGAGGATTTGGATTTATGGTTAGGTGAGTCTCTTTTTGCAGTTTTCTGCCTCTTTTACAGCTTCTCTGGCACGCTAAACTATTCTTGTCACAGATGCCTATGATCAGTTACAGTCACTCTATCCACCACTTGCAAGCGAACTAGGAATGGTCTTGTCATCAATGAGGATGTTGCCAGCAACCCCGGGCTGAGAACAGGACCAAGAATGGAGGAGGAGCCAATTGAATTTATATGTAGCTGAGCTCCTCACAGCCACCAGAACCTTAAAAGGGAATAGGTATGGAGGAGAAAGTAGCTGTTCTCTGTCATTTCCACAAAGGCAGACATCTGTCTTCTTTTGGCATTTCTCCCCATGCTGACAGAGGTCACGCGTTTGTGTTGTGTAAGCATGAGGGTAACAGTGATTCTGTCAAACTCAATGGAATGATATGAATGTGACAAGAAAGGCAAAGAGTGCATAAAAATAACAACAGAAAAATGAAAGAAGTCGTTAAATTATGAGACAGGATTTCCATAGAAGGCCATTCATTTCAACTAATTTCACCTCAGAAAGACCATACTCCATATAAGATCTCCATATAAGAATGCATGGAGACGACTTGAGGGTGTTAAAAATGGTAGAATTAATCTATCTACTACTTTGGCATCTTTCACTATTGTTGCAATCTAGCTTGAACCCCTAGTTGGCTGTTAGCATATTAGCCGAGGCTTCAATTGAAGACATTTGGTACAGCGCAGTGGAGGGGGCTTATGTGAATGTCTGTGGTAAGGGAATTTAAAGGGGGCCTCCATGCCTCCCTTCTCCCTCAGATGGAGCTGTACTTTAAACAGCTAGAGGGGGGTCACAGAGGGGCTACTGAGGAAAAAAGGACCAAAGAAAGGTGGCGGTGTTTCAGGCCCTTTCACTGGCGCAGTTGTGTGAAACTCTAAATTGATAATATTTTATTAGTCGTATGATGTGTGTGTGAGCTGAGGGGGAGAAGACAAGAGGTACTGTGATGGTTTCACACCAGACAGTAAAATGGGGTTGGCAGTTGTGAGAGAAAGTGTCAGTATGTGCATGGAGGAAGACATAATGTGACCCGATCCCATAATTCCTATATTGCTGCTGTAAAACGAATTCAGGCAGGGATTGCAAGGAAAGATTTGACATTTTCAACCAAAAGTGTAGTTTGTGTGACAAACATTCAAAAACAAAAATGGGGGTGACTTTTTTTTGTTGCTGTTGTTTCAGAGGCAACAAACAGACAGTATGGGGATACTCGTATCTCTGTCTAACTGAGGACAACTTCCAACTATCTGAATACGGGGTGTTTCTTACGATATTTTTGTGATTCTCTCAAGGTTCCAGATAATGATTGGTAATCGGATATGAGGAGGATGACAAGAATGAATGCGGTGTAGAGGCTGAGATATATTCATATAGTCAGCATGCCTCAGCGCGCGTGTGTGTGTGTGTGTGTGTGTGTGTGTGTGTGTGTGTGTGTGTGTGTGTGTGTGTGTGTGTGTGTGTGTGTGTGTGTACTCTCCAGAGTGTCTGCTTCCCACATGGAAAACATTGCCATTCTGGGCTTTTTCTACCTCATAGACTCACAGCTGCTTTCTCCCATTTGAGGAGATTTGTCAAAACTGATACACAACCCAATCCATTTTAATGTTAAATCACGGTCCAAAAAGTCATATGTATAAGTCAGTGGTTGACATTACAGATGTGCATATAAGCACACACCTGTGCTCACACATGAAAGCAATCAGAACCACCTGTATAAGTTATATCCTCTGCTGAATATCATTATATATCACAGGGTTAGGTCTTATATAGAACATGTCCTATTTGCTTTTATATTACCATCATGTGGATTATAAAGGTGATGGTGACAGTGGTCATCACAATGATAATAATCATCGTAATAAAGTACAGTGTGTTGATATATTATTACAGCTCACTGGTAGAAAATGATTATGGGTGGAAAACATAAACACACCTTATGAAGCAGTTTCCCTCTCTGCATCACTGCCTAGTTTTTTTTTGCCATTAGCAGCCTTATAATGAAGTTGACCAGCATGGAGTCAGGTCATGCTCTATCTAACCACCCACCTTGAGGCTTTCACAGTCCCAGAAACCCTCCTAAGTCAAGGGGACGGAGAGCAGCATGCACTTGGCCGGTCACGGACGGCTGTACACTGACTCCAGAGGATGACTGGAAGGCAGAGAAAGACAGACTTCAAACCCAGATGGGCTTTGATACGGCCTCTGAACTGGTCTCTTGTCATCTAATAGATGGTGGCAAGAGAGAAGTGGAGGATGGGGAGGGGGGTGAAAGAGAGGGGGAAGGGAGAAAGGGAGAAAAGGCCTGGGGAGTTTTTGAAGTGAATATACTTGTATCATGATCAAAGAAAAGTGAAGAGGGAAAGAGAGAAAGGAGAAAGAAATCGTATGCCCTTCGGACTTTTTACAGCCAGAGTCAAAGTTAAGTTTTACTTTGCTAAACATTTCTAACTTACTTAAAATATGAAGGTTTTTTATTATTATTATTCCAGACTTGAGCCAGTAACAACAACCATCAGTAGAGCAGAGAGATTTTGGCATCACAAACCCTGAAATAGTTTAATAATGGAGAACATGTACTTCAAGAATGAAAATATAAATTACTCATGCAATGCTATTCAAAGTGCCTGAACAGTCCTTTTGTAACTAGACTATGGTATTCCAAAAGTATATTTAAAATATGTAAAATACATAGACTGTGTGCTAAAACGGACGTCTTAGTGCGTGTGCAATACTATTGTATATGTATATACAAGTGCATATCTCATGTAGCTGCGAGGTCAAACTGCGTGAGCGTGTGTGTGTTTGGTGTGTGGCCTGTGTTCTGACATCTGTTTTGGGTGAGAGGGCTAAATGGGTCTTGGATAGGCTCTGTGTCCAACTGTCTGTCCCAGAGCACAGAGAGCTTGACTCTGTGACCGCTAAATCAGCCCAGTTGAAAAGCTGCCATCTAAGCTGGACCGTGTGCATGTGTGTGTGTGCGTGCGTGTGTGTGTGTGTGTGTGTGTGTGTGTATTTTATGTATTTATCATGTTAGGAGGATAAAAATTTTGTCAAATCATCATTAATGAGGGACTCACTTCACATCTGTGGAATAAAATCTGGTAAGAACCAGAACCACAATAAGAACCTTAAGAAGCAATTAAGGTCAGATTAAAGGTTTGGTTTAGAGATGCAGTGGTTTTGGTCAAGGTTTATGAATAGGTTACTATCAGCACATAAAATACGGTTTACATGGGTCAATGAATAAATGAAAAATTTGAAGCAAAAATTGAATTAAAACTAAACTTTCCATATTTTAGAGCACAAAAAAATGTTACTGAGAAAAATATCTGTGCTTTGGTTCAAAGTTCATTCTTGGCCTTGGAAACATAAGTTGCCAAAACAATCTCACCTCAAGGTCCATTAAGTAGCCGTTGTGGAGCTTTCAATCATATCACATGACCCTCTGCGTCAGTCCTCATTTGGCACACCATGTGATATGATTGAAAGTTCCATAATAGCTACACAATGAACATTGAGATGAGATTGTTTTGTCAACTACTGTTTCCAAGGTCACTATGAAATTAACTTTTAACATGGACAAGAAATTCTTTATGTGCTCTTAAAAACATGAACATTTGAACATCTGCAGTTTTGTGACTATTCAGTGAACTCAATTTGCTGATGAAGGTCATGCGATATCCTCAAAAGCTCCTTAACAGTAATGGAAAATAAATGGGTTGTTATTCTCAACAATTTATATCGATATCTTCTTAAATTTTGTGGGATTTGTTGGTACCAGGGTAAAAATCTGACATTGATGATAACTAAGCCCCAAATTGCCCATACAAATTTAGAAGATGTAGTTACTTACATGGTTATATGATACCATAAAGAGTTGAATACCAACAATAAAGTGTGTATGAAAGAAAGTGATATAATAAAAGCGAGAAGTGAGAGAAAAGATGGGCTTAAAGGTAGGAAAGTGGTCTTATAAAGAAAACCTGTTGTCCCTCTGCTTGACTAGAACTCCTTTTTCTCTCGCTTCCTCTCTCATTTTCTCTCCCATGCGCTCATTTTCAGTGGGAGCAGTGGTGGTGGGAGAAAATGTGAGATCCAGATGTCGAGTCTTCAGTGCAGATGTGCTTGCTTGAGAGGCCAAGAAACGCTAATCTGCTTTACCGAGCGCATACACACACACACAGAAGCATGAAAGTGGGCACATATATTTACCTAAACCTATATTTTCAGCAAGAAAATCACACACTCATTGAGACAGGACTGCATAAAAAACTC
>NC_053423.1:11917929-11980429 GCF_016859285.1 Xiphias gladius | reverse complement strand
ATATATGGTAAGATGAGCAACATTGTAAACAACCGCAACCAGTTGTCATACACCCGTGGATAGTCTGCCCTTTGAGCCGTGGTTCTATATTAAAACAACAATCACAGCAGATCCCCACCACCAGAGTTTCCTGCTATTACTCTCCAACTGACTGACAGGTCTTTTAATACACAGCGTCGTATTAGACAGCAATTCAATTTTTTATTGATGTTTTCTGAAGATCTGTTAGCGCCATTCATGTTTGTCAAGGCGCCAGTAAAAGAAGCCCTTGCTCGAGTTAAATGCTGATTTTTCGTTTCTAAATGAAGCTAATCATTTTCATGTGTAAATATAAATGAAACAATATATATATATATATATTTTTTTTTAAAAGGACTTGGCGATTAACAGCTGTGCATGTTTTTTGGGATGTCTCGTCTACTCTAGAAAGGTTCCCTCTTATTTCTGCACTAACTACCGAACCTGCTAAGTTAATATTTTGTCAGTCAAGAGACCCCTGTATGTACAGGGGTAACAGAGGGGAAACCTAAAGTGAAAACTAAAATCAGAGCAGTCATTATTTTCCAATGCTCCTTTGTACTAACATCTAAAAACAAAAAAATTAAATAACAGTATGTCTGAAATGATATATGGTTTCATTTGGGCAATTGGAAGTATCCAGACACCACTCTGGGACAAATTGATGTTAGAAAAGAAAAATTTTCAGTATATCGTTACTGCACAGAAATTTAATTTTTCCGACCGGGAAGTCAACTGTTAACACTTATCGAGGTCTTCCACCTAGCGTCTAGATACCGCCATTACAACAATTTAGGACAGAAAGCAAGGACTCGGGTGACAGAGGGGAGCAATTCACGTAGGATTTTAAACAAACTTTCTTACAGGAAGAACCGTGACAGCTCCGGGCATGTTTCTTTATACAGCAGAGAAGCGTCGAACAGAAAGCTGACGGATGTTCCGTCAGGGGGAGTCTTCATTTTAGAGAGTGTCCTCCTACGACGTGTTAAACTCCGCTGTTAAAACGTCTTCCTCGTCTTGGTGGCCAGCAAGTTGGGAACGGAGGCCAAAAGAGCGTCCACACACACGACTTGATCAGCAACGGCGAAGAAAGGTGGAAAATGTCTTCATTTTAATCCAGGTACAACTAACTTTGCCGCTGGGTTGCTACAAGGGAGAAACCCACGTTGGGTCGCGAGATTCTGACGTTGCGTGCGATGCATTGTGGGAAACTGAGTAAGTCAGGAGCACTGCGGAACAACTGCTTGATTGGGTGGCCTATGTTAGCTGATTTATTGTTCTCTACTAAGTGGTTAGTCTTAACAAAAAAAAAAAAAAAAAAAAAAACAGAATAAAATAAAATTAAACAACATGGAATGCAGGCTGTTCCTTCACAATGATTAATCTGATTTAAAATGAACTTTTAAAAGGCTTGTTTAGGGATCAGGTATCAGGAATTACGTTACAGCCCCAGTCTAGAGTAACTCTATAATCAGTCATCAGACAGTCATGTTACCCGCAGCCAAAGTTAAATCCTCAGACACGAGCTGATGAATGCATTTCTGAGATTTCCAACGATGACAGGTTGTTAATTTAGCGCCACTAAAGTCAACCCAGCTCCACTGAACAGATATTCTTTGATGTCATCACTCCTTGGATCTTATTGGACAGTAAGAATTACCAATGTTAGACGACAGTGGGGTACATTGACATCATTACTGCTGTATCCTGCGCATATCAGAGCGCTGACAAACCAGGTTTACTGAGCTCCAAAAACACATACATCAAGCCATGCCATCCGGCACAGGCTCAAGGTGTCGCTTGGGTCTATAAAACTCCTGCTGGGTCCAGTGAAATCACTGCGTCGGATCTCGAAGAGAGTTCTGCCTGGGAGAGGGAGAGCTAGAATGTGAAATTGGATATTTTGAAGCAGTGGGAGCAGCAGGGAGGAAGAGCCTACTGAGTGCGCACCGATGGGTTCCCTGTGGTGTGCGGATATCAAAAGAAGGCACCACAGTCCGACACAAGCCTGGTGGACGTGAAATGACAAGACAGAAGTTACAAAGAGGTTTTGTCCGAAACCAGAGGGGATTTCATTCAGCACCAGCGGAGACAGAGCTCCTGCTCTGCTCGCGTCAGAGTGTCCAAGGGCTGATGGTCGGTCCGGTGCGTTTTACGCGCATCTTTCCCCGGAATATTCGCCCTGCCTAACAGTAGGTTTTCATGCCTTCATTCATGACAAATACTGCGATTTTAGTGAGAGGCAGATAATTTAGCAAAAACGTGGCGTATTATAATTTATCATGGTCCCACATGAACTTGAGTTAAAAGAAAAAAAAAAAAAAAAAAACAAAAACCCAAAAAACAGAAATAGTCTCTAATGGCTTCATTTCAATTGCTAACTGATCATTTTCATCCTATAATGTTCCTTTCGGAACTTTGGAATAGATTAATAAAGTACAATAAGGGATAGTTACGCAGGGCATTCAAATTATACAATGCAAACAATACAGTAGCCTATAGACTCTTGATGATGGGTTTATTATTTAATGCTTTTTCTATAGGCCAACATTTTGCTGAAGTCTGAAGTCCGCTACAATTTCTTTCTTTACATGTTAACCTCTGTGCAATATGTGTGCTCGTGTCGTGTGTGTCCGTCCGTGGAGGGGGGCGGGGGTTGGGGGGCACCAGACGAGATAGGCCTATTAAATCACCGGGTCCTTGTAGCGCGTACAGAAACGGACGGAGTAAGCCAAAGTGTGAGGGACTGCTCCTCACTTCGTCCGCGAGTAAATCTTCACTTTGCCCGGCGCTGTCCGCCAGGCGCCTCCGCGCCAGATCGAAAACAGCCAAGCGCTGCGGCTCCGCGAAAGTGTAGTTGCGGATAAACGGGTTTTCCCTTTACTACCTGGAATTGACTCGCGATTCCGAGGGGGGGGGGGGAGTCAGACAAAGAGACAGGCGGGCGGAGAGGCTGCTACGGTGCCCAAAGTGCGACCGCATCCTCGTCCCGTCTGTGCTGCCGTGCGGCCGGAATGAAAAAGGACCGGGACTGCGATGGGAAGGTAGGCTGGATGCTTGCTGTTTCAAGGATTCTGAGGTCTCACAAAAATGAATTGGCATAAATGAATGTCGTAGCTGTGACGAGCCAAAAAAAAAAAATGTAGTCTCAATTAACAAAGACTTGAAGAATACTTCCCCATTGATCTGCACAGTTATAAATGAACCTCATTTTCCTGCAGGGCACAGGAGAGCTGAAGCCTTTGGAGATCAATCGCATAACCACCATACAGTATTGTAGTGCTCGTAAATCTTTGAAGGAAATTTATTTCCATACAGTAACATTGGAAATTGAAGGGGTGCTTTGCAGCTTATAAATTCACAGCTGTGCACATTTTTAGAGTCAGTTTTATCAGTGGGAATTTAAACCCCTAAAACTGTCCGATGAGTGTGGTGCCCTGCTGACTCATAGATGATGGAACCTGCAGCCTTATAATGCACTACTCACTGAGTCACATAGGACCACACCTGTCTCCACTGTGCTGTGGTGACACGGGTCTGGTGCTACCAGGACTGTTCTTTCACCTCTGAAGGACCTTACAGAGAGCAGAGACATCCCTGAGTTTACTGTCAGCATCCGCAGGGAAAAGCCAATCCCAGCAGCAGCGGCAGCAGCTGCAGCAGCCACTGAGCCAGCTGTCACTTCTGAAACGCAACACCAACTCCAATAGTGCTGTGAGGGCTCCGGAGAAAAGGCCCAATGTGCTGTACTGCTGTGTGTGTGTGTGTGTGTGTGTGTGTGTGTGTGTGTGTGTGTGTGTGTGTGTGTGTGTGTGTGTGTGTGTGTTTGCCTTAAGTTCATGCACATGTGTGACTGCAGTCAGTTGTGTCTGTTGTATGTCTTTGTGATGACTTCCCGCAGTCGTGGTGTGATAACAACTGAAGGGATCACTTCTATCGGTTTTCTCCTGCACAGTGATGTTAGCTGCAGATGTGCATTTGTCTGCAGCTGCTATCTCAGGTCGTTCTCCTGCAGAACCCCCGTTACTTTACACATCTCCAGCAGGAGTTTAACAGTTTATAATCTGTAAGGAGTGTAATTATCCACTTGAATTAATAATTAATAGAGCATTATATACAGTCATTCAGTGAGTCAGCTTTCATGCTGTGTCCTGATAACTGGCTGATTTTGTTTTAGTCTTCTGTGCATAAACATCTTGTTGGTGCAGTCTTGCTAATCCTTAGCTTACTTACTACGTTTTAGCAGCTAGTACTCGTGTCTTTCTTCCTATATCTCAGTGCAAACATGCATGCCTGTCCATGTGTGTGCATGTTTGTATGCCCGCATTTTCCAGATCTCTGTTTCTTAGTTGTTTCTTATGAAGTATTTATCTTTTTAATGCATCATTTAGAGAGTAAGTACTCTTCAAGCACACTCGAGCTTGTGGTGGATTCGAACCACAGTGTTGATGAATAGTTGTTGCTAGAACACAGAGTAAGAGTAGATCAAGGTCACAGCATCACTTGCTCAAAAAGAATTTTGTCTATGTGCAGGTATGAAGTTGTCTTTATTTCTCTGGGAATGATCACAGACTCCCAGAGAAAATACTTCAAGGACAACTGCTCTCACATTCTACTTTATTAAAATCAGTAGACTGAAGGCTGTGAAATGCTATTTCACAAAGCTACTCTGTGAGATAAATACAATTCTATATTCAACATTTTCAGTGATGAGACCCTCAGTGGAGATTATTTGTGAAGAGGGCTGAGTCACTCAACTGTTACTGGAAGCTGCACATGTACAGGCCAGGAGACTTTTCTCTCGGGCTATTTCCAACAAAATCTTCCCGCATGTACTGTACTTCATGAAGGTGGAACATGTGAAAACTCAAAAGGGGGTGATCTGGTTATTCGACCTTGTTACATATTCTTCCTTTAACACACTTTTCTTTTAAACAATGCCTCAGAGCTAAATTCTTTTTAGATCCCTGTATTGAAGCCCATTTTTAGACAAGGAGAGCATGTGTGTTTTTGTGTCTCTGAACAAGGCAGAGTGCGCATGTGTGTGAGTGTGTGCATGCATGTGTACATTTGTATGTGGATGTATGCACATGCGCTGGCTGGTGCGTTTGCTTGGGAAGCAGAGCTGCTGGTACAGACTACTTCTCTACACAGTGCATAATCAGGTTGAGTAGAACAAAGATGTTTGGTCTACAAACAGGGTTTGTTTGGATCAGGACGATCCCAGCATCCTGAGCCCAAGAGAACAGTGGCTCATTCACAAGACACCAAGGGAAAGGACCCAGTGGAAGGACCAGCTAAGGTCTCTGTAAAAGCTTGTGTATCCCCGGAGAATAACAAGGAGGGCAATAGTGAGGAATAGTAAAGCCTACTTCCATTATGTGCTTTTCATAATAAAATGACAGAGGATTAGTATTCAAAGACATGCCCTGAAAAGCACTTCACAGGTGTACATAACTTTCACGGTAAGTGGCTATTAGTAAGCCTCTTTGCACATTAGTTTGGGATAGATGGAATAAGAACGTTACCAAACAGAACGGATACCAAACAGGTAACCTTGGGTTTGCCTAAATGTCTAAAAAGTTGTCGGTTGGACGACAAGGCTTAAAAGTTAAGAGTTAAGTCTAATAACCTGGTTTAAAATCTTGGTGGTGTGGTGTTGAAAGGATGGTGCTTTGTTTGTTTGTTTGTTAGCTCCCTGCGGCCTTGATTAAAATGAATGGGCGCAAAGCCTAATACCCAAAGTGGCTGCCAGACTAGACTTTTCTTTTCCCTTTTAAGTTAAATCTCAGACAGCTAACTGATTGTTGCAGAGCCAATCGGCAGCCTCAACGACCTCAAGCATACAGACACATATAATGTACATGTATACGAACACATGCAAATGAATGTGTGCCCGTGCACATGAAGTTTTGTACCCTCATCACTGTTACATTATGGATGGACCCAGTGATGCCTTTAGTCTGATGTGATAATGGAAACCCTACGTAATTGCTATGAGTATTTTGACATCTGTATTTCATCACCTAGCCCTTGCCTCAGTAAGCTGTCCCATTATTAAAATAAGATAATTCAGCAATGGCACTACCGAACATACTCTACATATAGAGTAGGGGCAAGATAGGGGCACAGGCATTATGTAAATATGGGGATCTGGTATCCTGATTTTCTTTTGTTTCCTCAAACTATTTCCTCATGAATGTAAAAATCCTACTATGTGCAGTTTTTTCACCATGGTTCCTCTCCGAGTAATTTGCCAGCAGACTGAAATTCTGCCTCCCTATCACACGCTAATCAGATGAGCCACACCACTGTTACAGCTGGCACAATGCACCATTGTTAAGCCGTCTATTGTGTGAATCTTTGAAACGGGGAGGATCTTCTCGAATGGTAAGGTTTAGGTAAAGGGATGCACAGCACGTATCCATTACACTCTGTGTCATCATTGTCCCGATCATGGAGAATAAGTGGGACTTATTACTCAACATCAATACCTCAATTACAAGTCCCATTAATTGCACACTGTGTCTGCGGCATTTTCATCTGGCAAAGTCATTTCAGTTCTGTCAAAACCTATTGTTGCTGCGGTAATGAAAGGCAATTCACATAACCGATTAAATGTAAAATCTGGGTGGCCTCTCTCTCACCACAGCCAAGATCCCTTGAGCAGTTTCCAGTAGTATGCCATCCATTATTAGACATTGTTTTTGTCAAATGTCCCAAGTGAAGGCAGGAATGCACTGTGACTTTGATTGCAAAAGGAGCATACGCCTGGTAAGGCCTCATGCTTGATGTAGGAGATCAGCTGTTCCTGACAGCATAGTTCAGAATGATCATTCCCAAGTGTCAGGCAGCCTTTTTCTCTCCCCGTGGTAAAATATCTGTGCAATTCTTTCCAACATTGTTACCTTTTAAAGCTTCCAAAGACTTAACTGTTACCCAAAAGCTGTTCAAAATCTCAATAGTTTTCTGCTTTTTTCCCCCCAAAAAATGTGTTCTCTTTTACAAGCTTTTTATTCAGAATATAAAAAAGGGTTAAATGAATTATATTTTGCCCGTGGCTCTCCTCTACTTCCTTTTTCGCTTGCTTCGTCCTTCAGCTCCTTTCATCTGTCCTCTGAGTTCATATCCCTGTAGTCTCAAATCTAGGTTGGACCCATTTTCATACAAGGAAGTAGGCGAGGGAAAGATACTTAACTGTAATTGCTTAACCGTACTGCATTGCAAAAGCAGAAGTCTGGTTTAACCAGCGAGGCTGATGTAAGCATCCTTGAAAAGACTGGGAGATTGGAGAATGAACCTGACAAGATACACCACAACAGAAATTCGGGATGAATGTCACAGAAGAAAAGGCTGTTGAATTATTTTTGTTGTTTTGCCTGTTGATGTTCCTTCTGCAGATTTGAGGACATGTCTGTGAAACCATGACATTTCAGACCATGGTTTGTGGTACGCGCAGCTTAGAGTTCACTCAGCTGTGACCTTTTAATGCCTGTTACATTACAGACTCCCTGAGAGAGACGAGTAGAAAACGAGTGAGAATTATCAGAGGCTTGGGGGTGGTTTGGAATTGATTGCATGCCCTCTGCCTCTCTGATGACGAACTGCTTCCCCATGAGACCAATAGACAGCATAAACACCAGTTTGCTTGCAAACATTTCCAGTTTTTACGACCAAATTACCCCAACAGATCTTATTTCTCTTCAATGTGCAATGCATAACTATGATAATGATTACATTTATTCCCAATGACATGCTCCAATTCCGCCACAGGGCTTCTATATAAGGACATTGCAGACAGATCTTTTTCTGTGGACCCGTGGCACTAGTAGTCATTAACCTTCTAGTCAGGCAATTTGGGCCAGAGGAGCTTTTTCTTTGGATGTGGAGCAGGGTGGATACGAGAGGTAGCTGGGAAAGCTAACCCCCTCTTCACAAGGTGAAAAAGGCTGTTTTCAATGGCCAGCTGATGAATGTGGTGTCTGTGGAGGTGCATCGGCCTTTTGGCACTCTCTTTCTCATTCTCATTCACTCTCCATTAATATTTTCCTTCATCCTGTTTCCCCTTCTCGTTCATTTTCCTCCCCGCTTGCTTTCTCATTCTCTGGTCCCACCACTCTCCTTTACTCTTTTCCTCACATTCTCTCCCATCTGCTCCCTTTGTTTCTCACACAGAATCTATTGTAATTGTAACTGACTTTCTCTTTTTGACCCCCCCCCCCGTCCTCCACTTCCTTCCTCTGTCTCCCTGTCTTCCTCTTCACAGTGGATCAGCTGTTGCCGAGCTGAAGGTGACCTGTTGGCTGGGCCAAGGGCTGCAACACAGGACATGGGTCCTGCCTCCCCTCCCCGCTCGTGTCTTGTGTTGCAGCCAGTGGAGCTGCCTGTCTGCCTCTCTGCCGGACTGTCAGCCCACCGCTGATGGACTGAGCTCCCAGAACAGATGGATTGTAGCAACCGTGGACCTGCTGACCCTGCTCCTCACTTTCAAAAAGCTTGTGACTCATCACTGTCATTTTAATTGTAGTTTTCAAAATCAATATATTGTCCTCTCTCACAATTTATAGGCAATAAGGTACTTAAAAAAAATGTTACTCCTGTTGTATTTGTAATGATAACAATGGGATTCAAGGATTGTTTTGGTATATAATGGGGTATGCTTGGTGTCCCCTGTTTAGATTCAATACTTGTTTCAGGTCATGTCTTACCAAGCGTATGGCTGTAGCCGTCAGAGAACAACTCCCTGATGACATTTGCACTGTGACATTTAAAGCAAAGTTAGCACCATCCCGGATTATTATTCCTTTGAAACCATAGGCACAGGGCAAGCCAAATAGGTTTTTAATGAGCCTTGTCTGGCATCAAATGAAGCAGCACTTTTGACCTTCCCAGGGAGCAAACATCATCGTGAAACAATGGCTCCCGACAAGGTCAACAGTGATGTACCTCTGGGCGAGGCAGGCAGGTGCTGGGGAGACACGCACTGGCTGTCTGAGCCCATTTAAATGCTCCCTTATCTTCCCACCATGTTACAAACGAACAGCATAGATGAAGATGTTAGGAGAGTCACACAAGATAGCCTTTGTCTTTGTTCTTATCTCAATAACAAGAGGAGAGATGTGGGAAGTAGAGGGCATGCAGAAGAGGAACGAGACACAGTACAATGCCTCCTTCTACCAGATGTGACCATTCACCTTGCATTGTCGCTCCAACAACTCAGACTTGGTCAGAAATCAGGATTGGAGTGAGGAGAAGTGGCTGTGTCTTTGTGCACATCAGGTGTCGTTTTGTATGTGTGGATCTCTGTAATAATGGAGTGTTTGTGTGTGTGTGTGTGTGTGTGTGTGTGTGTGTGTGTGTGTGTGTGTGTGTGTGTGTGCTTTACAGGAGAGAAAATGAAGCCATTTTCTGACAGGGGTGTCACTTGATCCGGGTGCGGATGCTTGCTGTTTTCAATCTTCCCCTACCTGGACTGTTTACCAGAGGGATTGAAAGGAGGCTATGTGCTGAATGCAGTGCGTGCTGATATTGGCTCACTGTGTTTACCCTGTGTCAGTGCAGATGTCTCAGAAGCAATTTTATTTATTTAACATTATTCAGCCCAGAGCGCAGCCAGATACTTTTGTGACATACCTCCTGGAATGTTCCCTGACCTGATGTTAAGATATTCTTAAAGTGAATTAAGCGAAATAACTCTTAAACATCATTGGTGTACATCTTTTTCGTGGCCTCTGTAAGCTTAACCACAACCACTCTAGGGTAACTTTTTTACAGTTCAAAGTTTCCTCTTCCACTTGGTTTGAATATTTAGCCTAGGCATTTTGAATGGAAAGAATTGTTTTTTGGTTAGAAGACTAAATTAAATGAATATTTCATCAACATTTTGGATTATACTTTTATTCAATTTCTTACAGAGAGTTAGATAAGAAGATTCTTACCACTCTCTTTTTGTAAAGTTAATATGAAGCTACTGCAAGTAGCACGTTAGCTAATCTTAGCATAAGGATTGGGAACAGGGGGAAACAGCTAGCCCAACTCTGTCCAAAGGTGACAAAATCCACCTATTAGTATCTTTAAAACTCACTAATTAAAATATTATATCTCATTTGTTTGAGTAAAAAAAAAAAGTGTAAAAACTGTTTGTGTTAAATTTATGGGGGGTTATGGGCTGGACTATTTCTTGGTTTCTTGTTATCTTTGGACAGAGCCAGGCTACCTCTTTAAGTCTTTATGCTAAGCTACTGGCACTCCAGCTGCTGGCACTAGCTTTTAATACTATACAGAGATGAGAGTAATATCTATCTTCTTTGATTTTATAAATGAGATGTAACATGTTAATTCATAACTTTTAGAAGAGCTGATAGGTGGATTTTATTACTTTTGGACAGAGCCAGGGGTAGGCGTTTCCCCCCTGTTTCTAGTCTAAGCTAAGGTAACCAGCTGCTGGCACTGGCTTCTAATACCATACAGACATGAGAGATATCTTTGTCTTCTCATCTAACTAAGAAATGTGGAATTATTCCTTTAATTAAATGATAATAAAGTGACTTGTGCCTGCTTTCATCCCTTGATACTGTATATTGCCTCCCTTGCTCTGGTGTACATAAAGAAAAAATGTATACCTTAATCCCCACGCTAATGAAAGCCCAACCTTTAAAAGCACTTAATAAGTTAAATTAAACATTTGCATCTTACACCCAGAGAAGTAGCAGGAAACTCTGAGATCTAAAAGATTGCTGGGTCTTGACAAGGATTTGCTGAGCTGCATATTTTTCCACACCAGTGCACTTTGTGTCTGTAATCAGCAGTTACAGATTGAGGGAGCGAGAGCCATCCCACTTGCTGCGGAGGTTTAAACCCCCCCCCCCCAACACTGTAGTTCGTATGGAAATGCTACAGCAACAATATCAAGTCAAGGATTTTATTAAGTTCACTGTGAGGGAGATGAAGAAAGAGACCGAGGGCAGGTTCAGGACTGGGAGGGAGCCAAGAGCAAGGTCCTCTTTGTTACAGGTGTCTTTGTCACTTGTGTTAGATTGGATATGTGTGCACCGCGTGACATGGTAGGCATCCTGCGCTGAATGTCACACCACCAAGTTAAAAGACTGACGTTTGTTTGATGATGACGGGGTGAAATATAATCAGTGTTGTGCTCTGAGTCGGAGGAAATAAAATTAGAGACGGAATGGTAATATGAGAAAAAGAGTTTCATCCAGCTCACAGTCATCAATTCCACTGCATTTCGAGGCTAATCAATTATTATTTATGTGCAATCATTCGTGCTGAAGTGCAGGTATAGACAAAGGAATAAATGATAATATGGTTGGACGCTTATAGTCAATTGCAGCATATTAAAAGTAGTCAAAGACAAAGAGCGGACACTAAGGCCTCATAAAGTCAGGCTGTGATAAAGGATTGCCAATATACGTTGGATTAATTTACAAGATGGAGTATGTGGCAGCGTAATCAATTCCTTAGTCTATACCATTGACTGGAGATCCAGTCACACTCACAAGGTCATAATGTATTACAATCTATTACAAAGGTGCAGAGAGAATGGAGAACACACTGACTGGGGTTGAATTATTAAAACTGATCGGGGCAGCACTGCAGAGACAGCTGCCACTTTTTGCACAAGTTTCAGACAAGGAATTGACACTGATACATCAGTCAATAGAAAAAAAAAAAAATGCCCAGGTGTTCAGCAAAAACGTTCTGAACAATGTTTGATAATCTGACAGTGCAGGTCACTGAGGTAGTAAATACCCAGAAAACGCTAAGACATTAAAACATTCTTTAAATATGCCATTGGTGTGTCAATAGTTAGTACACAAAAGAAGAGGGACGGTTTGATTCCCAGGCCTCATGCACCGATTTTGTTTTTTTGCTCTCAATATTCTCATGTAGGTTTTCTATGAGTCTGTTTACCTATCACAGAGAAAACACAGACAAATAAATCCCTGTGCATGCAAGGATACAATTCCAGTCAACGTGAAAAGGAATAAGAAGTTTGAGAAAAAGAATGAATAATAGACATCTTCACCCTCTGCAGAGTCAGCACACAAAACAACCATTACCAGCATTACAATGAGTGCCTCCTTCAGTTGTGTGGTATAGATCTTTCCCACGTACTGGGGACAGACAAAATAAAAAGACAATATAAAACAGATTCTTTAGTAACTTCAGGAGAATTATAAACACTGTTACATAGGTAGGTCATATGAAGTTGAATCCTAGCATTTGTCAGCATTGAAAGCACTCAGCGCTCTTTGATTTGAGTTTTCAAAGCAATAACTTGCCCATAAGGAAGAAAATCATCACCAAGTTTCAGGTGCATTAATCTGCAAAGAGGAACTGTCTTGGAAATTACGACGGCATATGCCAAACACAAACTCAGCTGCCAGTTTGGTGTTATACCGGAGTTAACAACATGCAACTTATACGATCCACCTTCATCCACCAGTGTGATGGAGATTTGATTTCTTCAACTATAAAGCCCTTTTTTCATTAAAGGACCAGTGTGTGGGATTTATGGGTATCTATTGACAGAAGTAGAATGTCATATTCATAATTATGCTTTCACTAGTGTATAATCACCTGAGACTAAGAATCGTTATGTTTTTGTTAGCTTGAGCCCTTCATATCTGCATTGGGAGCGGGTCCTCTTCCACAGAGCCTGCCATGGTGCACTGCCATGTTTCTACAGTAGCCCAGAACGGACAAACCAAACACACTATAGAGTGGAACTAGGCCACCCTAGGTTCTCCTAAACACTTGGAAAGGGATGGGGAGGGGAGGGGTACCTAAACCTAACTGCTAGATGCCATTAAATCCTGCACACTGGTCCTTTAAGTATTTACACAATTGTATCTACCTTATGCGCATATTGTGCCTGTATGTCCATGTGTGGTTTTATGTGCATGTCTGCACATGTATGTGTGGGTCCTCATACTGGGGGATGACCTTGAAACGTTCTTTGAGTTGATTTACAGATTCAGATCACAGATCTCCTGTAAACCCGACGAGCCATGTTGCAGGAACAGGCAGGCAGACATTTTGTGATGACAATGGTGATGCCCCTGGAGGCACTTGTAAGCTGTTGGAGTGTGACTTTGATAATGCAAATGTCAACATGCAGTATGCTAAGTCTGTCATGATTTCTACCTCAGCCCTGTTTATTGGCATTATGTCATACTCCACCTGCCCAACAGTTGTCCTCAAACTTTCTTCTTGTTTCCAGATCCACCTGCTCACCTGGGGCATGTTCATTCTGAAAACAGTGTGCACCGTTTTGCTACGGTTTCCAGGTTGAGAGACACGTTTCCTCGAAATGGTGTGAAGGAATGTTTTCTCTCGTTTTGTTGTCTTCAGTGACGTGTATATAAACTGCGCCTTATAGAAAAGGCAAGTGCGCATGCCTAACACAACACCACGTTTCTGTACGTTCCAGCACGTTCCAGCCTGCCTGTGTGTCTGTGCTTAGGTTCTCCCGACCTGTGCTCCTACCACCAGCCATGACAAATCCTCACTGGGCTGATGGCCTGTAGTTTGAGGGAATTTGCTTGTGATTTTAATGAAATCCTGTATTTCATCTCTGTGTTGACACCTGAGGTGAAATCAATTCTACACTGCCTTTAGTTATGGGGAGCGGATTAAAAATCAGGCAGAGGATGTCAGAGGATGTCTCTTTGCAGAGAAAATAAATAGATTAAATTGAACTTAATTTCCCATGCTGAAGCAATTTATGCAAAGTAAATAAAAATCAGACTTTGTCATTTGGATATCATATTCACAACAGAATGGCATCAGCTGATGGGAAGAAATAGGATCAGAGGAAAATGTTCCGTCTCATCTGCTTTGTCAGATTGGGTGACCACAGTTTCTGTTCATGTCAGCTCCCATGAGTACCACTGTTACAGCTCAAGGGTTCCTGGTGTGCAGGTTGGGGAGGAGTGTGTGTGTGTGTGTACTTGTTCTTATATCCAGGTGGGGACCTTTACCTGAATGCACACTAACCGACAGGGACTCGTGTCACATGAGGACAAAAATTGAGGTCCCCAGAGGTAGAGACTGCTTTTTGAGGGTTAAGACTTGGTTTTAGGGTTAGGGTTAGAATTAGGGTTAGGGTTGGGGTTAGGCTATTAGTTGAGATAGTTAAGGTTAGGGTAAGGGGCTAGGGAATGCATTATGTCATGGACTGTCCCCATGGGTATAGTGGAACAAGTCTGTTTGTATGCTTGTGTAAAGCTAGACAGAGGCAGGCAGGCAGATAAAGAGACAGACAGAAAGGAAGGACTCTCAATCAAAGTAACATCAACATTTCTGTATGTGAAGTGGAGAAAAAAGTGCTTAGCTCATACAAAAACAAACACATGGAAAGTTATCGTTCAGAGGCAGGCAGGGAGAGTCAAGGGAGCAGGAGAAATGGTGGAGAAGAGCAAGGAAATTATGTGTTAGAAACAGGCTAAAGTAATTAAAAACCAGAGAAACAAAAGATGACAGAGACGGAATAAGTAAGAAAATCAGATTGAAAAAAATGAGACTGCTAAAAAGATTCTCAGCCACGGAGAATGAAGTGTACAAAAACAGACAAAAAGTTCCTGAGTTGGCAAACGTTAGAGGGACAGAGGAGGAGAAACAGAGGACAGAGAGAGTTATACAAGCCTCAAAAGATGAGTAATGAATCTCCAGTTGACAGCAGATAGGGGCCAGTTATGATACGTGTCCCCCTCTCTTTCCTCAGTGGGATTACAGTCCAATGCAGAGTTATCAGCTGCCAGTCCCCTGCTCAGGTCCCACAGACACAAGGTGACCTCCTGTGAATCAGCCAGTTGGTGGCAGGGGGCTGCAGACTGCTGACTTTGACAGGTGTTCACTTTCAGCTCCCGGCTCCCACCGGCACACTGTCATTATGGTTTATTCATTCATCCTGAATTCACTCAAAACTTTAAAGGGTAAAGAGGTCCCCTGCAGGGCGGACATGAATCAAGCATTTTTGATATACACTACTCCTTGTTTGGTTTCAAAAAAGGCTGCAATGTACATTCAATGAGAGATATCAGAGCAGATGCAACAGGGAACGTCTAAATGTTGACACCCTGTCGGATTCACTCACAAATGATATGAGGCCAATTATAATGGTGTTCCTTAAAGGGACAGAGCTTTAAAATGGGTTAAGAAGAGAAAAACTAAAGTGATGAAATGCTGCATTTCCTGTCTGCCTTCTTTTTCACAGAAAAGAAATAATGATTGTAATATATCAGTGAAATATGAATTTAATGTGCTCAGATCATAAGAGATCAGGAGGGTGAAAGTAAGGTTTTTCTTTCAAGATCCAATTTTCCATTATGTTATCAACACATTTTTAGTTTATCACCACCCAGATGAAGAGATTGACCTAACAGTACTTCCAACTTTGCAAAAGAGAAAAGATTTGAACTCATCCAGATGGAAATTAAGCACACGTGTCTCTAAATAGAGCTGTAGACAGAGGTGTAAGATAGTTTCAGGAACTTTTAAAATCTAAATCTGAAAAGAAGCTGCGGTGTGATGGCTCTTACAACCTGAGTGGAAAAGAACATATTAAAAATCTTCAGTCATGCACAGGCAGTTGTGGGTTGCTCATTTGGGAGCAGGAGCTGCAGATGATTTACATTAGTTGTCAGTGGTGGGGGGAGGATGTTTTTATGATGCCAGCGGCCATGAAAGCACCACTGTACAGACCCGCTCTGAACAGTTGTATTGTCCCAGGGCTTTTGATTAATGTGAGGGGTGGCTGAGGAACAATTCCAGCAGTGTTATCAGAAGCAAACAGAGGGAGACAAGGGCCCTCGGAGCTCAAAAGGGGCCCAATCAGTGGGTCCCAAGGCTGCCTGTCTGTGATTCAGACAGCTGAATTGATAGTCTCTGATGTGGGTTAAGTTTCTGTTTACCTATGTGTGTGTATGTGTGTGTGTGTCTGCTTGTGCTAACAGCTGGAATGGAGGGAATTGTGTTTCTGTGTTTACCCTATGATTGGAAATCTCTCTTCCACTGCACTTAACTGCTGATTGGTTTGACCTCACCCACACAATCAATTTCTATTACCAACTACCTCAGAAAAAGAACTCCCACCATGCTTCATTTCACAGCTAAACCTATTTATGATGTAAAAACTGTGAACTGAAATAAAGACTGTCAGATAAGAGCAGATACGTATTTGCCTGATGTTGGAATTCCTTTGAAGACTAAGCAATAGCAAATACCATCGTTATTTAAAGTCTAGACATGCACTTTTATCTTTGGCAGCGGTGTGATAATTCCCTATGATGATTATCTGTCTTGCTTCTAATTACAAATATTACACTGTTTCCCTACAAATGAGGCTGATAGATAGTATGAACAAATCACTCTTCCAGTCTACCAATCCTTCGGGTGTTTGCTACCCAAATGATGTCCCAAAAGAAAAAGTGTGAGAGAGAAAAAATTCTTTATAACAAAACCTCCCTGGAAGAAACCATAAGCAGCTGTCACGCTCATTTAAGATGGAACCAATTATAGCAATTTGACAGTTGCGCTAATTTCTCAACAGATCCTGTTTCAAAGGAGCAGACCTGGCGCTCTGCCTGGCACCCAGAACTTTGCGCCTGTTTCTGGCAAAGGAGCTTCGTTTACATACTACCCTCCTCTCCTGTTTTCTCTCTCACTTCCTCTCTCTCTCTCTCTCTCTCTCTCTTTCTTGCCACCCTATTCCCTCCCATTGTGAATCTGATGTGAAACAAACAAGTTAGATGCTCACTGGACTGAATGTGATACGTTGCCTGGACGACGGAGGGACAGGCCTGGGGAGTCTGGTGCTGGATGAGAGATTGTAGAAAAGTGAGGAGGTGGCTGTTTGTGTGTATGTATGTGTGTGTATCTTTTAGACACTCCCACTGGGCCCCCTGGCTGGCGAGGACTGACTGCTGAGTGGGCTGATTGGCACATAGAATACCCCCCACACCCAACCTTCTCCACTCTGTCTCTCTCCTTCTCCTGCTCATCTCCCCTCTCATCTTTCTCCTCCCTTGCCCTGTAATGCTGATGATACGTTCTGCTTTCTGTCTACTTCAGCTGCATGAACAAGAGGATGGCGCTTTGTCCTGCAACCTTGTTTTGGCCATACAACTTACACCCTATAACAAAAAGGACAAGCATACACACACATTCATCCTTGGTTGGCAAACACTTAAGAGAACCTTGTCCTCAATGATCAGACTTTTTTCCACCGCAATTAGCATGCAGTGAAAACGCAGCTCAGCACACATAATTCTTACTTTAGAGCTGGAAAAAAACATTGTCACACAAAAGAAAAAAGTATATGTTAGGTTTAAACTTAAGAAGAGCACAGGTGTTACCGATAACATTAATGATAACTCCATGCACAAAACCAGGAACTGATCAAAAAGGAATTCATCCATTATTATTTTTTATTATTTACACCTACTGAGATCTGTCAAAATGTCTTCAGTGAAAAAAGTGTATTCCAAATACTGCTGCAAAACAGACAGATGCCAGTGAGCAGATCTTCAGTCAGAAGATCAGTCAAATGGCACTTTGCTGGGTCATGAGACAATTAACAGAACTCAAAAAAAGCCACAGCAACAATGAAGAACACTGATCACAAGCTGAAACTAACCAGACACATAAAGCACTTAAAATGTCTGCAGCTAACTTGCAAGCATCCCACTATGACTTAGCCTTGTAGCACTGCTTGCAATACTGTAGCTAATGGAGACTTAGTTACTTCCAGTTTAAAGTTTAATGAAGTGTTCTTGCACGTTAAAATTACACTCAAATTTAACCCTACCACCCTCGCCACAATGACCACTTTCTTTATTATTCACTGTTTTAGAAAAATCAAATTGCTATTTAAAGGCCCTTGTCAACCAGCTTCCTACTACATGAACACAAAAGGTTTCGCCAAAGTTGGACCAGTTTTGGTTATTTCAATTAAGAGAGTTCTATCTGGGCTGTTTTGTCTGAGCTCTTCTCAGTGGTTTGAGGTGGGCGGGGCTTAGCTGGAAAAGCACGATGTCACATATTTCTGTCCAATTAGAATTTCAGAGTATTGGACTCAGCATCTGATGGCAGTTGCTGGGTTGTTTGCTTATTTTGCCCAGACGCTGTCATCAAATTTGATCAAACCACACCCACACAGCCCTGATGAAGCAGAATACCTGAGTTTTTAAGTGTTAAATTCTTGATGAAAAATACCTGCTGATGTTATTTTATGAACATAAATTGTAATTGTTGCTGGTTTATTCATGAATATTAAATTTGTTAAAAAAATACTTAAAAATTGGCTTTAAATGCCCTTTAGTCTTCAGCCAAACACTGTAAATACAGCATAGTGCAAAAACTATCTCACATAAAGCACCACAAACTCAGACTGATTGAAATGTCTCACATACACAGCAGCAGTCTCTGGCACAGAATCAAAAGGGTGGTGCCAACTGTCTTATCTTTGACTGTTCAACACACTGTATATGCTGTGCACTACTCTCCTTGCAAGGTGAAAAGTGTCATATTGACCACAGAATCTAAGCAGAATTGATGGTTATTTTTTTTACACAGTCCCTTATCTGTCATGTGCTTTTGCCAATGTGAATTAAATGTTCTTTTTTTCAGGATTGTTTATCCAGAACCTTTTCTCCCTGTGTGTCTCAGTCTAAACCACTCACGTATACACCCACATCTTAAACTGATTACAGACTTGCCAACCTCTCAGAGGCATAAAATGTAAAATATTAACCAGTACTGTGGGCATAATGATGCATCTCTGATGGATGCTTTCACTCGTCAATTTAGGCACACACGGTTCAAAGAGTGAGATCTGACTGCTCTATGTAAGAATAGGCTATTCACTCATATTGTGACCGAGGTCATAAAAGAGGGCTAACCTTCACTATCAGAATTAGTAATTGATAACCATGTTCAATCCTTATGCCTGAAGGTCATTGTGTCTTCTGCTCTATGGGGAGCTAATAAGTTAAGGGAGAGTGTGGGCCAGAATCCATCTCCATTAAATTAAAGGAGCCTGGTCCCACAATGTGACCTCTATTCACCATGATTTATTGCACGAACAGACTAAATGAACATCAAGCACAAAGGACATCCAGCTAATGAAATCGTTGGCCCAACAGTTAAGTCAGTTCAGATGTGAATAGAGTTGTAATTGAATGAGTTGCAGAGAATTAAAAGGCCCAGACACACATTCCTTAGTGTGCATCACTGTTGTGTAGATCTAGCAGTTTATTAGTCCATTGACAAACTCAGCATGTATGTCAGTTAAGTGCATCTAATTTTAGAGGTTAAATGACTTGCTCAAATAAACTGGAATTCATTAGTAGGAAACAGAAACCATTTTTCAGCCAGATAGATCCATCCAGATAGATAAGAGGACCCTGAGCTATTGTCTACTAAAAAAGAGGAGTGGATGTTTCACCTATCTTTAGTATTTTATTTGTTATATTATATTGCAGGAGAGTAGAGAGGAAGACAGAGCAGGGTCTACTCAGGACAGAGAGTAGGACATAATTATGCAGTTAGGACCCAAACTGACTCCAGATGGGAATTAACCACCAAGCTATTTGAGGCCACTACCCCTTTGTATTAGTTCAGTTCTGCAACCAGCTTGGGTTTAATTGTTATTTCTATTAAAGCGGTAAGCCATTAGACCTATGTAAAGTTTAATTAAATGGGATGTATTTTATGCAGTCACTAGATGGTGCTCTTTACTTGAACTGTCTGATCCTGCTGCCTATGGCACCAGGTTAAATGCTGACTGATGCTGTTCTTCAAATCCGTTTGACTCCTGCTGTTCAAATCCGTCAAATGAGAGAGATCTCAATCATAAGCTTTGCAGCTGCTGAGTTGAGTCCAAATGCAGATTATCATAAAGAACAGTGATAGGCTTAGTCAGTCCTTGACCAACAAATCAAGAGCCTCTACAGACTCATTTAGAAGGGTCAAAAACACCGGAGTTTCTCTGGATTTCAATGAAACTTCACTCTTTCTTGTTTTTTTTGTGCAACTTAGTAGGACAAAGATTAGGACAAACAATGGAAAAACTGTTGCTTTTAATGCACATGCAAATCTGCTGTTCCCTTGTGATGGGGAAAAATAAAAGAATACTTGATTTTTAATTGATTAAATGGGTCTTGCCACTAATCTAGGAATGAATAACATGTTGCATCTGTAAACTAATTAATAGTTTGAATAGGAGAAAGGATGAAATACAAGACCTGTACAAGAACCTTCCTTGTAGCTGTGAAAGCCCAAGATCCCTATCATGGAGACGGGACCATTTTCAGTTCTGGATGAGAGCACATCGCCCTCACAGTGAGAGGTGTCAATTGGTTTCAACTGGGGAGAAGAAAAGGAGGAGGCAAGGAGAAGGCAAGAGAGGGAGCAATAAAAGACACTGGCAAGTTACCAAGTGGTGCAGGTGCCTGCCTAACAACAGGCTGCACTAGCACATTGCACACTGTAGACAAGTGTGGTCCGGCCTGAGCAGGACCTAGAAACTATGAGAAAAAAAAACCAACCCTATATACACAGAGAGAAGAGCTGTTTTTTTTATTTTTCGGTGTGTGTGTGAGTGTGTGTGTGTATGTGTATATATATGTGTGTGTGTGTGAGTGTTTGTGTGTGTGTGTGTGTGTTTGTGTGGCACATTGTCCATTCATGCAGTGGACGAATAGATCCTTTCAGCATTTGCGTGAACACCAAGACAGCATTTTGTGACTTTAAATTTTATCGAAATGCATCCCTAGCTCAAGTAAAGCTATGTGATATAATCGAACTACATAATTCATTAACTCTGAATGCTTAAATATCGGGAATTCATACAAACATCCCTCATCAAAAATCAAGTTTGTGGTCTCAAAAAAGAAAACAAAGGCAAAATTCTTGATTTGTTGGATGTATCGCATAAATCAATCCATTGAATAATCTTAAATCCTTATGTAAAGCTTTTGATTTTGATGAAAGTGACCCCTGTTCTATTAAAAATAATCAGCCGTGGGCACAATCTTGAGAATTGTGTCTACTGAATTAAATGTAGTTTCTGATATGTTGCAATATCAGGTCATATGATAAATATAAGTAAATTCCTTTGTCTTTAACTTGGGTGTTCGTACACGTGTGTTATATTGTATGATGTTAGATATGTTGACAGCCCACGTGTCTCTGGGGCGTGAACTGCACTCATTACATACTGAGGAAAGTTCACTCAATTCATAAATATGCTAGAGAACAGGAAGTATGTTTAAGTAGGTCTATGGTTTAACACCTTTATCTTTTTCAGAATTTATACAAACCCCTGTCAATAAAAGGATGAACTTCAACTCAGTATTGAGGGCACACTGAGAGACACATTTGCTCTGAAGCGACCATTTTTAATGAAAAAGTCAATCAAACGAGAGAAGGGCCACTCAGATGCTCGTTTCCAAGCACAAGTCATGTGGATATCCTGAATATTTCTGTATTATGGCACTTTTTGGTCACTTTAAACTTATGAAAAACTCACGTCTGAAAGTTTTCAGGTTCCGCCGCCATACTTTGAAGGTAAAGTTAACCTTCGTCATTCGGGCGCAGGTTACACACGGATGTAATAAACCATTAAAACCTGTAAAGGGATCAATTATCATTAAAGCTGGAGGGAAATCGCAGGAGATACGATCTACAGCTAACTGGCTAGCATGGAGTGCTGCGTCAAGCTAATTTGAGAGGATCGCTAACAACACCGGAAGTACGGTACAATTAAGTCTTTTTACTTTTATTTTCTTTTTCGTGTGGGGATGTTAATATGAGGAAACAGTAAGAGGAAGTATTACGTCATTAAAAAAGGGTAAACTTTATCCCGAACAAAGGACATTTATTCGTAACTTGGCTAAATTCACCTGTATGCGTATTTTTAAACGAATAAATTACCGAGTTCCGGGATCGTTTTATCTGTGAATGATTTTAATAACGCAAAATGCTTATACTTACTAATAATGAGTTATTGTACATTAAGTATTTAATTTGTTCTGTGTTGTTGCAGTACCTTGTAGAGTCCCCCAAACTTTGAGCGTGCCCCTGCTGTTAATACGAAAAGTTGTACCGGAACCGTCTTCCGTTACTGTGGTTGCCTTGACGCAGGTCAGAAGCCCCAACGTGGAGGAGAGGATGTGGGTATGCTGACATCTGCAAGCCAGAGGTCTAACTGGAAGACGAGCGCAGTCAGGGTGACAAACAACGGCCTCAGTAACCTCGAAGAAAGTCCGAGACATGTAACTTTATCTGAAGGTACGTTCTTTTTCACACAAACAAGCCAGCCTCGTCGTTTTTTTTTTTTGTTGTTTTTTTAGAGAGAGAGAGAGAGAGAGAGAGAGAGAGAGAAAGAGAAACAGAAACGTGCCTCTTTAACTGTCATGTTCAAAGTATTGTTCGCATGTTAGCGTTGTCGATGACATAATTTGCCTTCTCGACTCACATTGCTTGTTTATCAGTTAAGTAACACAGTTATTCGGCGCTGTGGTCTGACAACGAGGCTAATAGTGACCCAACAAGTAACAAAAGGACCCCGTTTAGCTACTACTAGTCGTTTGTCGTAGACAGTTTCGGAAAGTTGAGATTTGTTATTACTCCTCTGAGTCATTGCTGCGCTAATCTGCAAATTTAATGCGACGTTTATTGAGCGATCAGCTTAAGCCCTCACCCTCTCTGCTGACTGTGGGAGAAATTATGATCCTAACATTGATTTAGTTTGACAGATGAGGAGACCTGTTGCTGAACTGTGTCTTTTGACCGCGGTCAGACCCGTGACAGGGACTCAAGACTTGTCTGGGCACGCTCATCCTTCAAACACATTTGAATCCTCTTTCCTCATAGACCCGATAAAGCAACCGGAAAGATTATTTCCTCCAGATAAATGTCCCATCAACTGATAGGCCTGTGGAGAGGCATTGGGTGACATTTAATTCAGTATAAATATGGAAGACACTGGATTACACTTCTGTTTTCAAGTGAAGCATTTTTGGCATCCTCCCTGCCTAAGTGAAGCCAGAAAAGAGAAGCGGCATTTGTCAGAGTCCTCTGTTTTATGGCACTATTGAAGTCTCTATCCAACTTTTCAAATTGGGCCTGTCATCGCTCATCACTCAACACAGCCTGGCTCATTTACAACACTTGCTGTCAGTGTCGGGCACACAGATTGTAATCAGCAAAGAGCTGTTGGTGTTGTTGAGAGGAGTCACTGATCCTTTCCTATGGGTCTGAAAAGGACCAACTGATCAGTGGAGAGAGTTGCTTTGCCTGTTCGGCTGCTGTTGCTTGTTCATGTAGCCTGTTCCACCGGTGCTTGCTGATTATTACACATGTTACAGCTATTTGTCTTTCTCTCTTGACTGGCTGACCAGAGGAAATGAGCCATGTGCTGTATGCAGTGCAGCCTGTTCATTCCAGGCTAACCATGGAGAGCAGTGTGGTCTTTCTCCTGGGCCACGCAGTTCACCTCAGTAATGACATCTGAGAATCAAGTGACTCCAACATCAAGCCCAGTTTGTTTCCTCTGCATAGCTTTAACAAAAATTATCGGGCCATCTTTTTCTCTGATCCCTCTCTTTGAAGTCTTGATAGGGTGACGGGGTGAAATATCTAAATGCAAATCATATCCTGCGCCTACTTTTTTCGTGTTGACTCCCTCTTAGCCAGCGGGGCAGGATTTAAACCTCTGTTCCCTCCTGCGCGTTGCAAAAAGCTCCCTAGTAAGGCTATCAGATGCGGAGAAAGTGGAAGGTGTGATGGACAGCCAATAAATGGGGGTTTTGTCTGCAGGCGTCTCCATTTTGTAACCTCAGGACTCCCTAGTCTCCTGGCCAGGGCCCAGACTGGAGTGAAAGGTTGTAGCTGTGCTGCTGCCTTGAAGGACTCACAGTGGAAATTGAGTTCCCTCTGACTTTGTACCACAGATCCATAGACTCTCACACAGCACCCTTATGCAGTTTTCTGTTTTATTTTACAGCATTCTCTCAGAAGCAGAGTCAGATTGTTCCCACAGTTACCTAATTTTTGCTGAATTAGGAAATAATAACCATTGGACTTTGGTGTGAGGAAAGCAAAGTACTGCCTCGCCTGTGTATGTATGTATGTGTGTCTGTTTCTGCGTGTGTCTGCGTGTGTGTGTGTGTGTGCGTCAGTATTGCTGCTAAGCCTGTCTGTCACTGGCTGGCACTATGAGAATGTAAATGGCACTCTGCTCTAATATTAATGCAATACAATTATGTGATTACAATCAGCTCAGTGTCAACATAGCTAAGTGCCCTGTTTTTACGACCCACTTTCAAATTCAGGCATGCTAAGATGATCCGTCAGACAATGACTGTCTAAATTGCCCTCTTGATGTATCTACAAACCTAGGCGAACCCTATTTTTAAGTTGTCAAGAAAGGGATCTTTCCTTGTGCAAATATTTCATCCAGGTTCTTGGGTAACCTCTATTTTTGGCTGAGTGGAAGAGAATGAAAATCCTAAAATGAGGAACCTGTCAAAAAGGCCTGATTCTTCATCTGAATCTAAACAAGAGGCTTGCTGAGACCTGACTCATCACTGTTTTTTTTTTTTTTAAATACTTGTAAGCTTTGATGTAAAGATGTTGTGCAAGAGAAATCCATAGTGGCATTATATGTTAGGAAAATTGCAAAAGCTTGACTGAAAATGTGTTCGTTGAGTCTGATTCTTCCATAAGAGAACTATTAATTTTGGGGTGGGAAAAAAAAAAAAAACCCCACCTGATCTGAGCTTTTGCACACAAGACTTTAGGCCTGCAAGTATTTCCTGTTAATGGTGCTTTGAATCGGCCGACTAGAAACCTCACATGACATGTAAAAATGTTCAGCATCTCAGTAGCACAGTTTGGGTAAAACTCCCCCTTATTTAAGAATCATTGTGACGCAGTGTAACTAAAACTATAACATTTTAATGAAGTACATCAGGTTAACACATCTCTCAATGGAGTGCATCACAATCTCAATTTATTCAGCACATTACTGTACTGTAAACTGTAATTTAGTCTCCTCCATCTTTGCAATTTGAATTTAATGAGCATCTTAATGCAGCCCTGAGCACGCGATTATATTTAAGATGTCGGTGTTGATTACTAGTGGTCTGGTCTATTGGAGCTTTGTCCTCAGGGAACTTGTGAATCTAGAGTCCAGCCCTTTCTTTCTTGGGTGTTAGTGTTTAGGTGAATAACTTCCCTTAACTGTAAATGAGGTTTACTTGGTTAAACCTGATTCCAATGGGGAGAACTCTGATTAAAGCTCCTGTCAGTGGTAGTTACTTGGTGCCATGGTTGGATTTTTTTCTTGCAATGCCCACACTTGTGCGCCCCTCTCTGTTGTATATTTCTGGCATGAACTATAAAAATAGTAATAATTATATTTTTGTTTAACCCTGTGTCTCTTTCTGTTCTCCAGAGGCTTGTGTCCTGTAGGGCACCCTGAAGCTCAACCAGTCACGGTGCCTCCTTGGGGCTTTCTGTCATGAGGGGGCGTTGCTCTCGAAAACTGGGCGTGTTAGCCAAGGCCGGCTTCCTCCTCTGGCTACTGTGGCTGGGCTACCTTTTGTTAGCACGCTCCTCTTTCCCCTCCTCTTCCTCTTCAGAGGAGGAAGATGAGGACCACGATCTTCTGGCGAGACACCTATCCATAGAGGAGAGCGGCGCTGATGGGCAGCTGGCTAGGCCTCTCTACATTAAGCCACCACCAGACAACAATGCACCGGGGGAGTGGGGTCGGGCCACACACCTAACCCTCAGTCCTGAAGAAAAGAAAGAGGAGCAGGACACTGTAGAGCGCTATGCTATCAATATCTATATCAGTGACAAGATTTCCCTCCATCGACATATCCAGGACCACAGGATGAATGAGTGAGTAGAGCAAAAAGGCATCCTAAAAATTAATGACCCATTTGTCACTTACTGACTAATGGGCTGTAATAGCCAGTCGACTTAAATTGTTTTTCAGTAAATCACTGCTTCTTTTTATCGCTTGCTTTTTTCTTTGAGATTCTAGCCAAAGCATATATGAATATCTGGCCTTGGACACTGCATGGAGCTGATAGCTGTGCTGCAGCTGTGTCAGTTAAGCCCTTCTTTGGAATCAGTTGTCCACTGATAGTTAGAAACAAAGATGAAGGCTCTCATGATGCATGGCAGGGGCCTACTGAAGCTGGTGTAAGCAGCTCTCTGCCTGAATGGATTTATTCTATCCAGAGTGGTTGTTCACGGCTCAGCCTGTGATGAAACACTGAATATGACGTATTTCATTTGTAGTTTTTCCTTATCCCTTACTGAATCCCCACCTAATGAAACCCAGAAGTGGTATCCATCAGTGTGGTGAGAACCGACATTTGATTGTATAAATACCATGTGTTTGTTTTATATGCCCTGGAGTGTACCAGTGAAGCTTAGATCCTCTTTAGCAGTGGATTCATGATTACATGGCAATAAACCTGCCATGCTAAATTGTTTTAAATTGACTTCAGACTACTGACACAGAAAAATGAATCTCATGGGTCGCCACGGTAAAACTGGAGTAAAATATTTTACCAGCGAGATGCCTGAATAGAGATAGACTGATAAGATACTTTGATCTTCTCACTGGACCGAGGAATCTGCTTGGTAGGGAGAAAGTCAAGCCCTTTGCGTTTTCAAAGATAACCTTCAAACAGGCGATTATCATTATCAGGCTCCAGCTTTATAGTTTTCAGTGATTTTAAAACAGGCTCACTGCCCTGGACAGACCGTCACTGCGTGACAGAGCATGATGGGTCTTTGGAAGGGCACAATGACATTCCTGACAAGTGCAAATTTTTTTTCCCTTGCCTGCTACCTGTTGGTAGTGCACTTTCTGGCTGTGAACCTGACATAAGTGTTAGAAGAGACACAGTAAGGGGTGCGTTAGCAGGGATGAAGTGGTGTGCAGTTTTGGTTTTAAGGAACTCATGTCCTTCATTGTCTGTCTGCCGATAACATGATGCAGGTGAATGACACAAGACACAGTGGAGCTCTGTGACTGGTGTGGATAATATGATGGCCCGTTTTACCGGCTTTTACTTTTAAGTCCTCCCAAACTAATTCATTTTAAGGTGGTGTATATGCGCTTTCTGCAGTTCGGCACCTACTGCATAGTTACATCAGTTTTCTCTTGGGAGCAGGTTTTGTGGCAGATTCACTTTGAACTGCTCACTCTATCATGAGACTGGCGCAGCACTCTAAACACAGTGATTTGGAAAATGGCTGACTTGAGTGGTCATGACTAATACTAGGGTATAAAATATTTGTTCTAATGCCAACCCACTTCCAACAGTTTTGTAGTTGTGGGTTGAGCTTCTGGCTGCAAAATTACCAGAAGCCATTCAGCCTGTGCCAGTGCTTACACTCTCACAGTGTTGTACACCACTGATTCACAAAAATACAGCTCACAAAAAAATCCTCGCTCTCTTTTTTTTACATATTTTTCCTCTATCTCCACGCCTCCTTTTGTTCTCATTCCATCAAGCTATCATTTTCCAGTTTTTCACTTTAATTTTCATCCAGTTTTTTCCGTACCTTCTGTTCTGCTCTTTTTGTCTCTGTTTGCCCAAGTTTCTGTTTCTCTCCCAGAGCACCGCTGTGGTATGTTACTCACTGGTGTGATACCCTCCCTACCCCCATCCATGTTTCTGTGGTTTTTTATTGTTTTAATGACTGCCATCTGGAATAAGACCAGACACCTCCTCGTGCCACAATAGTTACTTAAGTCACTCTGGCTATATGAAGAAATAAGTTTTGCCAGTCTTTGAGTCCATGTAGGGAGCTACGTTTTTTTTGTGTGTCTTTTTATAAATATGTACCGTATAGTTTTACTACTGCTTATGTCAACTCTGTTGCCCCCCCCCCCCACCTCACACACACAAACATACTTCAGGTGCCGAAGTAAGAAGTTTGACTACCGGCGTTTACCCACCACATCTGTGATTGTAGCCTTCTACAACGAGGCCTGGTCCACCCTGCTGAGAACTATTCACAGTGTGCTGGAGACCACACCTGCCATCCTGTTGAAAGAGATCATTCTCATTGATGACTACAGTGACCGAGGTCTGACACTCAACATTAATAAATAAACCAATGTGTTATTCTTTTGTCTATAAAAATAAAACTGACAGAAAAAAAGCTCAGAAACAAAGAGGACCTGGCCTAGTTTCATTAAGTGAACAAACCAAAATTCAGTTGTGCTTTGATTTTGTCAATCTGACAACGTACAACGGAACGAGTCAAGCAGGACTCTGCTATATATAGAAAAATGATACTAAATGATCTATGGAGCGGTGGATGTATAATGCCTCTTGATGTATTCTGAAAGCAATGAAGAAAAAATCCTCAGAAAAAAGTCAGGACACATTCATTACTGCAGTTACTGGAAATGGTTGGCTTTTTATTTTGTAATTTTTTTTAAAAGTTATGAAAATACATGGATTTTGGTAAAAAGGCTTCAATTATTGTTAGAAATTAGCAACGTCTTGGCAAAGCAATTGCAAATTAATTGTCTTATTGCCTGTTGGACTCTCCTCCAGCCTCTGCTTGTCTCACTAGTGTGTGTGTGTGTGTGTGTGTGTGTGTGTGTGTGTGTGTGTGTGTGTGTGTGTGTGTGTGAATTTGAGGTTTTGCTTAGATAGCAGCCCCCTATTTCCAGGACATTAGTTAATTAAATTCCACTCTTAAATGTTGCTGCACAGTGTTTATCTTTATAATAAAAGTTCGAACTTTAGTAAGGAAGTTAATTCATGAACCTCAGGAACAATATATGTTATTTTGTGTCACAGTATATGTGAGTCACAGTATATGTGATTTTGAGTCACATATACTGTCACCTACTTGATGGGTGTTCAAACTGTC
This sequence comes from Xiphias gladius, assembly GCF_016859285.1. Classification (NCBI taxonomy): domain Eukaryota; kingdom Metazoa; phylum Chordata; class Actinopteri; order Istiophoriformes; family Xiphiidae; genus Xiphias; species Xiphias gladius. The sequence continues at coordinate 11,951,470 of NC_053423.1, read as the reverse complement.
ACCTGATGGGCTCCACTTACTATCTTTTTCTGAGCTGTCAACTGCATCTCACAGTTTCAGTCAGGAAATGAAATGTCAACCGATTTCTGCAGACTATTGTTAACTCTGAGAATGATACTACTTTGTCTCAGAAACTGGAAAAAAAGTAGCTTGATGTCTGTCTGTCTTAATGGAATTAGTACTCGGCCCTAGCTCGCCTAGTCTGTGTGTATCAGAGACATTACACCAAAATGATGACTTCAGCGAGCATTGAGCTGCCATGACATAATTTCCTCTCGTCCAACCACCCTAACCAAATGGAATGCTAGAAATGCCACTCCCAAACCAGTACGGTTACTGCAGACAAACAGCGACTGATGGACTGACAGCTTTCTCTCTTGTTTCCAAGCTGGTTGAACAGGTCTAAAGTACCCAGGCTCTTTTTGATATCAGTTGTTCTCAGTCCATATAAGGTGTTTTTATTGTCGCTCATCTGAAATTGGAATTTAGGTAACTGTGAAACAAATTTATAAGTTTGAATTCATTCATTAGCAAAGGTTTTAATGTGAGTAGTTAAAGTAGTTAAACCTGCATTAATCCATATTTTTGACATTACCAGTGGGTCTAAAAAAAAAAAAGATAGCTAGATTTCAGAAATAATAGAAGAAACTTCAGTTAACTCTGTAGCCTCTGAATCTCTCTTAGCTAACTGTTTTGACTTTGCAGCCTTCAGATTAACAGTTTGGTTGAGTCTGAGCCACAGTCCTCAACCCCCGATGGGCAGCCATTTCCAACAAAGAAACTCTGATAAATCATTGCCTGCTACCTGCCCAGCACCAGTGGCAGAGAGATAAAGTTGACATCTAGCTGGTGAACAAATGTGGGCATCTGGCTAGCTAAAGAGCCATACATTTTTCTCAATTATGGGAAAGGAAGTTGAATATTCGACCCATTATGTGAGACACAACTCTAATTGTTTACTAACATGTGAACCATAAAAGCAGTAAGCCACTGATTTGCTGGTGGTTATTGAGATGTTTTTATGCTCTCTAGTGGCAAAAAATCGATCAAAGCAGCTTTAAAGGAAAGGAGAGTTACACGCCGGAAGGGGATGTAATGTTACAAATGATGATTATGTGTGTGTGCTATGAAAAATAGGCTACCTGAAATCCCAACTAGCTGACTACATCAGTAATCTGGAACGTGTGCGACTTATTCGGACCAACAAAAGAGAGGGGCTGGTCCGGGCACGTCTCATTGGTGCAACCTACGCTACCGGGGACGTACTGACATTTCTTGATTGCCACTGTGAGTGCGTCCCTGGCTGGATTGAGCCTCTTCTGGAAAGGTGGGTTGACAAAATCAGATGTGCAAGAAACTCAGTCTTGAAATTGTAGAAACTCAGCATGAATACAAATGTAAATGGAAAGCAATACAAAATACTAAACCAGAGTTTCATAATTTTGTTTTTTCTCTCCTTGCTTTCTGCTTAATATTGGCCATGCTTTGTGTTTAGGATTGGTGAGAATGCCAGTACCATTGTGTGTCCTGTGATCGACACCATTGACTGGAACACTTTTGAGTTTTACATGCAAACAGATGAGCCAATGATCGGAGGATTTGACTGGAGACTCACCTTTCAGTGGCACTCTGTCCCAGAAGTGGAACGAAAGAGGCGCAAGTCTCGCATTGACCCCATCAGGTGACAGTTTGATACTTCACAAGGTCTACCGACATGGAAGATCACTTTATCAATGGCGCATAACCTCATTTTCCCTATATTTCTTCCAGATCTCCTACAATGGCAGGTGGATTATTTGCTGTGAGCAAGGCCTACTTTGAGTACCTGGGCACATATGACATGGGCATGGAGGTGTGGGGAGGAGAAAACTTGGAGCTCTCCTTCAGGGTGAGTTCAGTTTTCCTTCAGTGAGGACCACAGAGCACTTAGCCACTTAGCAATTTGACACCAGAGTGTGGATTTTAAGAATGTTGAGAATGAGTGACTAATCTAACTAAAAATCTAACAGAATTTCTTACTCAGAGAGAGAGCATCCATTGACTCAGCCTTTTTTTTGGGGTACTTTGATAAAAAGTAGACAGACAGGTCAATGAATTGAGATTTACTGGCATCTCATTACCAAAGGGAATCATTTGTTCATAGCGTATGCCCCTGATCATTTGAGTCATCCATCTTAACAGCTAACAGTCAGTGGGTAGTTGGTGTGGGAGAGACATGTCAGTGTCAGATCACTGTCAGCCATGGCATCTGAAACTGCACCCTGATATTGGCTGATACCTTGTTGTGACATTGGTGTCGCTTTTCACTTGTTTGCGTCAATCAAATATGCACAGATTTTAGGCAATGCGTGAGTTTGCAGCAGGAGGATGCAAAAGTAGGCAATCTAAATTGTGTGTGCATGATTTATAATGTGTATGTGGTTGCAGGGTAAAGACGAATGGGCTGTTCGCCTGAGTGATTTGTTATATATGTGTAAATAAATACGCCTCTCACTGGGACTTTTTTCCATAAATAATTTATGTTTAGTGAATTGGATTCAAGTCTGTTTTTTGGAGTGCTACAAAAATATGGCGGCGAGTAAAATGCCTGGTGAATTAAGATGGTAGCAACTGTCATATAATGGCCATTTGGCTTTGGATATATGATAATGTTTTGCCTTGTGTAATTGGAACACAGCTCAGCCAAGTATTACGAAATACCTTGTTAACAACCTTTCATTCTTTAAGGGTGTTGTTTCTTTCATTTTGTTTATCCATGGTGAAAGCTCAAGCAGTTATACAATGCAAATTGATACCATAAATCAGCCGTATTCAGATGTAGTTGTATGACTCATTCGCGGTGAGGTTTAAGGCAAGGAACACACGTCTTTGTTCATCATTCAGAGAGGATTTCTATCACAGCATCACTCACCACAAATAAATTAAGGGTTGTATCCTCCTTCAAGTAAATTTAGGTTTCTACGGGCATGGACAAAAATAGTATAAACGTATAAATTATTATGTGCACAAGGAATCCCCAGGTGGACGTAGGGCTAATAACTCGTGTTTGCCGATATGAAAAAGTTGCAACTTAAAAGATGATCTGGTCATTATTGGCATGTAGATCAAACTTGAATGACAGACAAAGTCATAAATGCCAAGGTTAAACTTAAGTGCCGAAGTTCACCAGTTATTGTGGCACATCAGTAAAACACGTGGTTTATAATTGACTATGTAGCAGGTTAATGATTAACATATCTGTACAACTTCTGAATCTCTATCATAATGTGTGTGTGTGTGTGTGTGTGTGTGTGTGTGTGTGTGTGTGTGTGTGTGTGTGTGTGTGTGTGTGTGTGTGTGTGTGTGTGTGTGTGTATACACACACACTCACACTCAAACACACACACTGTATACAAGGATCAGGTAGACTTGCTTTGGTGGATTATTTAACCACAAAAATGTAGAATTTCTATTCCATAAAAATATTAAAAAGGACTGGGAATATTATCGCATATTATTGTATCACATGTGTTTAACCCCTTCAGGTGTGGCAGTGTGGGGGCAGCCTGGAGATACACCCCTGCTCTCATGTGGGCCATGTGTTCCCTAAAAAGGCCCCTTATGCACGGCCCAACTTCCTCCAGAATACTGTGCGAGCTGCAGAGGTTTGGATGGACTCTTATAAACAACACTTTTACAACAGGAATCCCCCAGCCAGGAAGGTAAGACACTTACAAATTAAAGGAACTAAGTTTTTAAACATTTTGTTTAGCGAGGCCTGTTGCTGTGGTGCTGACCTTAGAATCATATTTGGACAAGTACATGCACCAGGCACTGAGCTGTGTCTTAGTTGGCCTGTTAAATGCTTGTTTTTCATTAAACAAGTGCTAAAGTGAAGCCTTGCAGTGATGCCATGGTCCACTTAGCAGCACCATGTTAATATGCTACAAAGAGTGGTTTAACTTTGATGTAAGATTCAGATATTTCATATGATATGATTCACCTGTCTAGTTGTCAACATATGATGAAACACTGCCTGTGTGACTGGGTCAGGCATATGTGTGTGTGAGGCCGTGTTCAATTTGTGTGTGTGGTACGTGTGGTGTGCCTCTCAGGTTCTGAGTATTGAGCACCATCAAAAATTAATGTATCTCAGTTTCACCTATCTGAAGAAAGTACATTATTAATGTCAGGGATCTTTGATCAAACAATAAATTACCTGGTCAGAGGGAGATTGAACACAGCACTGCCAGACCAGATCATCAGGCAATTAGGCTGTTAGCATGATGTGTGTTAACAGACTGCAGAGCTATAGACAGTAATATTGATTTGGACTAGTACATAATTCTTTTACTTTAAGTTCATTTAATTATGTATATTAATTTGATATTTGTTTTTGGTTTCTTTTTTTTTCCACTTTGCCTTCCAGATTAATTGTTCTAATCATATTATTCATTACTGTACCTGTTTTTCACAACAACAACAGCCAGCATTCATTTTTAATGAGCTTTATATCCTGGATTTGGAGATTTTTGTGAAATGGTTTAACTGTATTAAGAGTTTTACAAATGATTTAAAAAATGATTGAAATCATATTTTATATATATTATTCATTTTTATATACCTTTTTTGAGTGCCTGCATTCATCCATTGTTTATCCCAACAGCATTTTCTATTTATTCTGATCTAAGTTTGTGACTGAAACAGTTTGGTGTATCTGTGAGACCCTCTATTTAGATTCCAGCTTCAGGCAGTGCAAAAGTGTAAGATGTGTGAATGTTCTGGACTTTGGGTTGCTTAAGGTGGAGTTCCCCACTTCAGCAAACACAGCTATCTAAAATACATGTACAGTAGGTGTGACGAATGCAAATTGGCGATTTGGATTTCCCGGTGACGTCAAATGTCATGGTTTTTTCGAGTTACACGTGTAGGATGTAGCCCACATATCCAGGATGCAAATATTTACTTTCAAGGTGTGACTTTTTTGTTCATAGATGTTTCAGAAGAAAATGTCACATGTACTGCAAAAGAACATTGTGTATGTAATGAACCAAATCAAAACTTAGAGATAAAGTGATGTTGTCATGTCACTGAGTTGCATCTGTTTTCACCCACAACTGTGGAAAGATGACTCATACATTATGTGCTTATTTTACAGGAAACCTATGGGGATATCTCAGAGCGGCTGCTCCTAAGGGAGAGGCTAAAGTGCAACAGTTTTGACTGGTACCTGAAGAACATCTACCCTGACCTACATGTACCTGAGGACAGGGAGGACTGGCACGGGGCGGTGAGTGTCTGCTATCCATATCTGAATTCTATTATTTATTACAATCAAACTGCAGCATCAGTGTTATTTACTGTGATCATAGATCTTGTGCATAAAGAGATGGCATTGCAGTTGTGTCTTCCTCTCTTAATTCCATCTATTTTGAGTCCGAAACTGGGTGTTAGGCATGGGATATGGGAAAATCCTGTGGAAAATGACAAGGCTGGACTAAGACAAACAACGGCTTTGAAACACATTTGGACTGGCTCAAGACCATTATAATCCAGATACCCGGTGGAGTATTTCACCCACCACAGTGTCTTAACAAAAAAGAAAAAATCCCCAGAAGATTTCTTAGGTCCTAACCTCCACAAATCCACCACCTTGCCATGCTGCCACTTGTTTCACATTGACAGCTGTGAAATCACATGTTATATGTAACAAGGGCATTGTCCAAAAATCTGGAATGGTATTCTTGTCTAAGATTTGAATGCATGCCTACAGTACAGACACACAGTAGTGTGTGCTGAAAATATGGCATTTTGTTAGGGGTCGAAATATTGGCATTTTGATATGAAAGCAGGCGAAATAAAAATTGTTCATCTATTTCATATTGATTGCTTGATGGCTGCGTGCTGATGTGGAAAATAAGCAAACAGTAGGCAAGTCTGTTTTTGTTTCGATATGATATTTTGTAGACTGTCATTTAATCAAAGGACCTAATCTAACAGCTTCAGTGGTACTGTTCTATATGAGACCTTATAGTCTGGCCTGCCTGTAGAGGATAAAGAGAAAAACTTACTACAGCAATGTATATAGTACAGCATTTTAATTTTTACTGATATTCTTTGCTCTCATCTTGCCAGGTGCGTAGCTCAGGGATACATTCAGAGTGTCTGGACTACAACGCTCCAGAACACAGTCCCACAGGTTCCCACCTCTCTCTGTTTGGCTGCCATGGCCAGGGAGGCAACCAGGTACATTAAGCATTTCACACCTCGTTTACTCTGTCTTTGTCCATCTCTATCCATCTTTCTCCTGCACGTATTCTCTCTTGTCACAATCTCACAACCTTTCTTGGCCCAGTGGGGGATGTATCTTAAAATGTTAGCACTCTCTGCTAACCCCTAAAATGAGCTGCCACAGTTGATTCACACCAGAAAATTGCTCTCTGCTGGTGTGTCCAGCCTGACTTGAATGTAATTAAGGGAAAAACTTAGTTTGGTATTGAATCCACATATACCCAAAAAAATATTGTGCAATCAAATCAAAGGTACTTTTAAGCTGAACACCTGCCAGCTCCAGTGATGGATGGTTTAGCAAGCAGCAGATTATTTGTCTGTGAGGATGTATATTTAATGCTGGAGTCAGGCCACAGACAGAGCTCCTTACTGTGACTCTCCAACCTGCTTCTTATCTCTGATTACCTCACTGATGCACCGCATCAGGTGTCCCCAGTCTCAAAAAGCACCATGTGTGACTGAAAATCAATGTTTCAGTGGCTCCCTACAGAAACAAAAACCAAAGGGCCCTTCACCGCCTCCCTTGTGCTCCCCCTTCCCTGGCCCATATAAGAACCACGTTCCATTTAAAAGATACATGAGCCTCGCAGGCAGAATGAATGGCACCGCCTGGGTAAATAAGTTTGAAGCCAGACACAGGGGCCCAGGTTGAGTCTTTTATTAGAAACAACCATTACGAGCCCCAGTGCACCTGAAAGATGTATGAGATGTGAAGACAAGGATGGGGAAGTATAAAGATTGATTACCTGACCCTCCGTTTAACTGGCTCCCATGGGATTGTTGCATCTTTTGTCCCAATGGGCCAGGACGTTGAAATGAAACCGGGGGCGAGAGTTGGGTTTGTGTTCACGCCTGCTTGATTGAGAGGGCCAAGGCCCCATCTTTATTGATGAGTTCCCTCAACACACATACAGACACGCTGTGCAACGGGGGCGTAGACAGGACATGATCCTACAGCAGAGGATGAGAAAAACATCCTGTAATCCTGTTAGAAAAAACATGCCAACCTGCACGATTGTGCTTGTTGAGAAGCTTTCTGAATAAAGAGAGATAAAGGTAGAAAGAGCGGTATACCGAAAAGGAGGCAGAACAGTGTTCTAATCGCTTAGTCACTATGGCTTTTCCGGTTGGGTTGCTTTCCAAAGACATTTCCGAATACAAACTCATGACAAAGAAACACATTTCCACGGTATATACGGAGCAAATAGCCATATAACCAGGTCTGTCTTCTGCTCCAGTACTTTGAATACACATCTCAGAGGGAGATCCGTTTCAACTCGGTGACAGAGCTGTGTGCTGAAGTGCTCGAGGGACAGTCCTCCATCGGGATGAGGCACTGTCCTCGCGATGGGGAGCTCAAGCCTCCCAGTATCGTCTGGGAGTTCAGAAAGGTAAAGGGTGCACACATTTACGCACAAAAATACGTTGTGTCTCAGTCAGACACTCATACCCAAGTGAACTCATTTGCACAAACATTATTCCTCATGAATAAATTTCACACACATATCTCATCCTACCTCTAATCTACATTTCCCACTCAAACCCTTTCAGGATGGGACCATTTACCACCCTCATTCAGACATGTGTGTGACAGCCTACCGCACACCAGAAGGACGCACAGACACCCAGATGAGGCGATGCAGCCCAGGACACAAAACCCAGCAGTGGAAGTTCGAGTGGTAGAAGGAGATAGAGAGAAAGTAGCAAGAAACCTCAAGTGACCTTCTGCGACCATAGTGCAATTATTACAGTGGATGTCTTCTCTGCTGCTCCCAATTCTGTAGCTCTCCAGGTCTGCACTCCATTTGAATGGGAATGATGAGCAAATAAAAGGTGGTGAAAAGTCACTTTGAACCAATGATTCATGCAATTCAGCGCTTTTATGCCCATGTGAATGACTGTTTAAGTGCAGATTGTGGCGCAGTGAATGGGAATTTCAAGGTTTTTTTTTTTTTTTTTTTTTTTAAGAAGACCAGCTGAACGTGAGACTTTTACTTTCGTGTTGCTTTCATCCAAGTGCCTTTGCAACCAAAATAGAGTCCAGCGCACACCTAAAGTGTCATTATTGTCATGTTAACTTACAACAACTTGAAAACGGTGAAAATGGATTGACTGTCCAGCACATGAAGAAGTGCCTTTCAGATAGATTAAAGACAAAGCATTTCCTTGAAAACTAAATGCAAAATCATGCACTACAGAATGCTACCTTATTGTGCAATTAATATTAATTATTATTGTTAAGTCATCATGCTTGTATCTTTAGATGTCAAAAAATAACCAATTTAAAGATGGGCTCCTCAAAAACTCATGTCAGGAATGTAAGGTCAGCAGCATTTTGCCCCAAACCAGCTACATCCTGACATGCTCCATCATGTGAGAGGAAACGGGGAGAGAGTGCTGTGGTCATACTAGACTGCTTCTCAATTCTACCTCTTACCTGTGGAGCCAGTTTCATTGTAGAATGCTGCCTGAACAAGACTTGAAGCATTCATTAAGCATTTGCACTAAGTGCAATTTTCCTCCGAGGCCTTAGTGAGTTGACAGGAATGTTGTAATCTATTCGTCCATGTTGTGTAAAACTAAGAATACCCTCTAAACTCATCTGTCACTGTGCCTTTGAAAGGTTGTCATCCTAAAAAGAACCTGTTTGTGCCGAATTGAAATGTGCCAGTAGATGTCAAATGTATTTAAAGCATTTTAAATGCTATAATCTAAAACAACACTGGCTTGATGCACTTGATTTTATTTAGTAACAAAAAGTCTTAAAGGGAGTGCCTATTTAATTTAATCTTTCAACTTGGCTGTGCCAGATTGTTTTGTTAAGACTCCTGTGTGTAAACTGTACTTGAAACGGCTTCAAAAACACTCCTGTTTTGTATTTTCCACTGAAGACCCCCTCAGTGTTTCTACTGGGATGTAAGGACAAGAAGTGCGGTGTAACTGCTGTTGAAATGTCTGTTGAATAGCAACTGTATTTGCCCAAGACTGCTTATCACTGAGCAACGTTTGGTCCTTTGGTCCTGTGGTCCTTTGAATTCATGAATATGGGATATTCAGACTAGTCAATGGATACAGAAGGTAAACATGTAAGATGGATCCTGTTTTGTGTTAGCTTTGTTAATAATGTTTGAAATAAGGGACCAGACGGGGACAGTGCTAATGTAAAGCACCTCTAAAACTACTGATAATGCAAAAGGGATAATAAAGAGTGTGACTGAAATGGGATAGATGATTCAAATATGATTAAAGCTGTTGGGATAATTGAAAGAATAAAAAACTAACCACAAAAGCACATTTGTCATCATCTTTTTACTGCCATCTCTACACCCACACAATGTTCCCAGTATAAGCAATGCCAGGTAAAGCAAAAACAATGTGTGTGCGTGTATATGTTTATGTATATATATGTGTGTGTGTGTGTGTGTGTGTGTGTGTGTGTGTGTGTATATATATATATACACACACACACACATATACATACATATATACATATACATACACATATACATATACATACATGTATATACATATATATGTGTATATATACATATATACATATATATGTATATATACATACATACATACGTACATACATATATATATGTACATACATACGTACATACATATATATATATACATACATACATACATATACATATATATATATATATATATATATATATACACGTATGTATATATATATATATATATATATATATTTATATACGTATATATGTATATATACATGTGTATATACGTATATATTTATGTATATGATAGGTTAAGGACCTTCTACGGCCCTGTCCAACTCTCCTAGAGTAACTGCCTGTCTCCTGGAATCTCCTCCATGCTCTTGAGACTGTGCTGGGAGACAAAGCAAACCTTCTGGCAATGGCACGTATTCATGTGCCATCCTGGAGGAGTTGGACTGCCTGTGCAACCTCTGTAGGGTCAATGTATCACCTCATGCTACCAGTAGTGACACTGACCCTGGCCAAATGCAAAACTAGTGAAAAAAAGATGAGGAGGGAAAAAATGTCAGTGGCCTCCCCCTGGAAAACCATTCCTGTTTTGGGGGCCGTCTCATTGTTGCCCCTCTAGTGCACCTGTTGTTAATTTCATTAACACCAAAGCAGCTGAAACTGATTAACAACCCCCTCTGCTACTTAACTGACCAGATCAATATCCCAGAAGTTTAATTGACTTGAAGCAATTCTCTGATTAAATAGTGTTCCTTTACTTTTTTTGATATATATATATATATATATATATATATATATATATATATATATATATACACATATATGTATATATATATATATATATATATATATATATATTGATATATATATTTACACATATATGTGTATATATATATCAATATATATGTATATCTATATATATTGATTTATGTGTATATCTATATATATTGATATATGTATATCTATACATTGATATAGATATATACACACATACACATATAATAAATAAGGTAGTACTTTTTTACTTTCATCGTGTCAAAGTTTGAGCTACAACATTTAACAAATTTGTCGATTTACTTAAGAGTGTGGTATTTACTGAAAAGCTGCTACAGCCTTGATCCTCACTCCCCATTCCATTCATACGTGGATTACAGCATTCACAGTTATTTGGCACCACCCAGTGGTCGGACAGCAAATAACATTCGCTAATAACGGCCAGTCAGTCCACAAGAAGTGGTCACAGGGGTGAGGTTGAAAAGATTTTTTTTATTTTTTTAGTTGGTAAGGGTGATAATATAGTGGAAACCACTGAGACCAAACCGTATGAGATCATCTTAAATAGTTTAGCCTGCCTGTATTTTGTCCGTGTTGACCTCTGTGTGTCTATGGGCTCAGAGAATGATTAATAACTCAGTGGATCGCATGATGTTCATTAAATGATAAATGGTTTATTTATTACTGCAGCCATCTGAGTTTCTGTTTTGAATTTAAGTATTCCATGTATTTTTCTTAACATTGCCATTTCTGTAAACAGGGATACAATCACTAAACCTGAGGTAGGTGTGAATGATCTAGAAGACATTTTTAAAGCTAATTCTTCATATTGATATTTCGTAAATAGTTTATCCTCACATTTGTTATAGTCTACATGTCTGAGGGATAACTCTATTACATATTAAAATAACTGAATGACACTGTAAATAATGTGAATCTTTGCAGGGAAGCTCTGTCAGTCGCCTGATGGAGTGTGACGAGCGCAAACAGTGGTCTTTTATCTACCTAGCGGCTGTGGTGGGATGACGGAGATGGAGGAGGACGGATGAGGAGTGATAGTGAATCAAGAGAGGAAGGTAGAGTAGAGAACATAAAGAGGGCCACAGTGAGGCCCCCTGCATAAAGCCAAGCTCAAGTAAGGCACACATCAAAACAAAAGAGGGAGGACATTTAGAATCAATTGTAGTATTTGGCTGCAGATGCACTGAATTGCATTGTCTGGATCTATCTCTAGTCTATATGTAGTATGCACAGGGACTTTTGTACTTGCTTTAGGCCTTTCAAACATAGGTCTCTTTGATGAACATGTCCCTTAATGCCTTTACACCTGACACAACAGAAGATGGAACCCATTGTAACTTTTGTCCTTCACATTCATTGAAACCTGTGGTTGCTTAAAGACTCCTTGGTGCTGTGTTTGTATCATTTCCTTTTTGAACGCCATCTCAGGATGCGTAGTCCTTTGGCAGCTTTCAACCATGGCGCCCTTTAGGTTGTGCTGTTTTGGGTCCAGAGAGACTGCATTTGCGGCGTCCCATCCACTTTTCCAATGTGAATCTCTCAGTCTTTAGGGGAGCCTCATCTTCTTGTCTGAAGGGAGCACACGATCAAGCAACAAAAGTCACACAATGTGACATGAAGCAAGAGAGACAGGATTAACCACTTCCATGTTGTGTCAGAGAAAGCTTAATGGAGGACTTGGTTCTATTAAAAGATCTCCGTCATGACTAATAAAGTCTTCGCAATACCTCTTAAACTGCCTGTGTTGGTTCAGTTTCACATGGGTGTTTCCATTGTTTATGAAATGTTTCCAATTAAAGCACTTTTATTAAAGACAGGAAATATTACATATTTATATTTTATTTTGAAAATAAAGAAAACTGTGGTATGTTAGTCCTTATGTCTTGTATGTTTTTTGGTTTTTTTTGTTACCACACATACAGTCTACCTGCCTGTGGTGGAGTGACAACATTACAGCAGACAGGATAATAACTTAGCCCAAAGGCCCATTGTTTTGATATTGCCGTTCATACATTTGCACCAAATATCTGTTTGCATGGAAAATGTTATCAATCATCCGGTCCTAAATGAAAACGCCCTCATGCATTGACATTAATATTGTGTCTCTGACAGACAGGACAAGCCCATTCTACCGTGGTATATTACAGCACTGCGGCTGACTTGTTGCCTCGCCGTGTCTCTTTGTGGTTTTCACAATATGGGTACTCGATCAAACAGTATGCCACTCAAATTACCTTCTCGCCTTGAATGGTCGCCTTAATTATTTAGCATTTTAATTTGCTTAAACATACATTTTGTGTCATATTTCGTCTTTGGTGTCGAGAGTTTTAATATCGGTTTCATATGAGTGACAACTGGCTTCATATGAAATAAGACCACCGAGGTAAATGATTTCTTACTAAAAGTGTTTCACTGTGCTTTCTTTCTTTGTTTTTTTTCTCTTTCTGGAAATAGGTTAAATGATTATAAGTGTATGCATTGAGTATAGTTGAAGGCTATTTTCTAATATTTTTCGAAATTATATTGGGTTTACCGACAAGATAAGTCTTTTATCTGGGGCTGGAGCTCACCATAAATACATTTTAATTATGCGCAATGTTCAGTAAACATTTATGAAAAACGTCTCATGGCTCACCTTTTCTACTACTACATGTTACGAACTCGTAATGAGCCATAGCTTAAGTCTGATATGTGGAAAATCTTACTGATTAAGTCCAAATTGTGTTTATTCCTGAGTAAGTATCTCAAACAAAAAAAAAGTCTCTGCTCTAAAAGATTTACCTGCTGCTACATCGACGTTGAACTTCATCTGCTTTAAGTTAAAAAAAAGGAATACATGGCACTTCCGGTTTAACTATTTCCTATTCAAAATAAAAGCGCGATTTATGAAATCGGTGAGATCAGAGGAATGTGAGAAACTTGCTGACAACCATGTTATCACCATGCAGTCAACATTCAGTCTATGATTACAGCTAACCTCTTCTTGAAACCAAGATTACAACCGATATTAAAATACACGGAAATGCAGAATTTAGAAAAGGTGTACAAAAGTGACTTGGTATTTTGGTTAAAGAAATGTATATTATATTTGAAAGGGTTTGGTGTAACAGATAATAGCCAGGGGGCAAAGTTTAGCTTTTGTTACGTTTACGCCTCTGAGCAGACCATCTTGATTTCCCCCAAAATAAACGTTTACTGTGTCTCAACTAGTGTTTTTCATTTATGACATTCAAGTTCATGCACGATAAAGGTGTTTACTTTGAGGTTCGTAAACCGGAAATGTGGTTGCTAGCTCGGCCACCTTGACAGTTTGTTTCGAACTTCATCGCAAATTCAAGTAGCGGTGAAGCGAAGTTTGGCCTCTTCCTCGACAGCTGTGGGTAACACTAAATATTTTACACAGATAGCCAATTCTTAATCTTGAGAACGATTTGGCATGCGTAAATTTAATTTCAGCACGTACTTTTCTCGCTGAAAACTGAACGAAACCCGTGGAAGGGGCATTTGATTTGAGCTAGATTTGTTGTGCGTCCAGTTGGAGGCTACAGGTTTGGTAGCTAGCTAATCTGGGGAGATACCAAATCCGAGTTTGTTAATCCTTTCACATTTATCTTCAACACACCGCTGAAAAGGGTCGAGGAGGACGGTCCTAGTTCAACATCCACAGAGATAAAGACGTTAAGGTTCCGCTCAAGAAGTAACAAGGCTCACAGAGCTGGTAGTTGGGCATTTCTCCGGCGAAATGAAAAATTAACTCAACGTAAACTCACGTTAATGCTCACTGAAAGAATGCGAATAAACTCGTCAAGCGGAACCGAGACAAGGTCGTTGAAACTGAGAGGTTCACTTCAGCAGTAGGTGCCAGCGGAGTGGCATGAAAACTCGGTCCAGCTTTGCACCGAGGAAGGAATCGACACGATGGCAGCCTGCGGAAGAAGGAGTCGACCCAAGTTACTTTTTTTCCTCTTTGGTGCCACTTTGCTGGGATATCTAATATTTTTCAGACACAACTTCGGGGAAGTGTGGGCGACTAATCGACGAGAGGCCACTGTGGAAGGAGAGGTGGAAAATGAACAGTTTAAGAAGCCCGTCTACGAGAAGCCCCCCTTGGATTTAAATGCCCCGGGTGAAATGGGGAGAGCTGTCAAACTGAATCTGGACGAAAAGGAGAAGAGAAAAGAGGAAGAAAGTCTCAAAAAGAATCAGATTAACATTTATGTCAGTGATAAAATATCGCTACATCGCAGGCTGCCAGAGAGATGGAACCCACTGTAAGTAACCAGTAGAGTGGTGTCAAACCGAATAAACACCATTATCACCCTCAAATAAAGTCAGGACGAATTTTACACATTGTGGATCTCACAGCAAAGTTAAAACCCAACTCAATAAATGCCACAGAGACGACTAGTAAGTAATTTGCTGTTTGGGTGGAGTAATGAAGACTGCTTTCAATATCTGAAAGTTTTCTGTTGTGGTCAAGTTGCCAGGAGAATTTACTCAGGGGACCAAGCTTAAGCTTGCTGCTCTTGCCAATATATCTGTAATCAGTCTTTACCCTTTTACACAGCCTCACCCCCTCCCTCCTACGCTGTTTCCTATCAACTAAATTCTCCTTTGCAGTTGCAGAGAGCTAAAATATGATTACCGATCCTTGCCAACAACCTCAGTGGTGATCGCCTTCTACAACGAGGCCTGGTCCACCCTGCTGAGGACAGTCCATAGCGTGCTAGAGACGTCCCCTGACATCCTGCTGAAAGAGGTGGTGCTGGTTGACGACTACAGTGACAGAGGTACAGGCACAGGGAGACTGAGTCTGAGACAGACAGACAGACAGACAGTTAGACAGAATGATGGACAGGCATAGGGGCTGTGGCCAGGCAGGCTGGCAGACTGACAGTCAGAAAGGACAGAGAGGTTGTCAGAGGACACACAAGGAGGCATCACACAGACAGGTGGCAATCACTGGTTTGTCAGACAGGTAGAGGGGAGGAGGATAGACTGACATGGTGGCAGTTAGGAAAGCAAAATGAAGATATTGTAAAGTAGTGACAGGAAGTGAGATTAAGATGTGGATAAGGGGAAATCTTATACTGTACACACTGAGGTAGCCCCAAAGATAGAAATGTCACATACCTGGGCAATCTTTTATCATCCATATGAAAATGAAGACTGACTCAGTGTGTTCAAGTTTGTAGTCATTCATTGCTCAGTTTTCTGTACCCAAACTGATCAGTAACTGAGACATTTTAAGGAGTTGTTCTAAAATTTTTACGCTCATGACCCTGTAAATAAGTCAAACCCTGCCTCTCCCATTGTTCTAACATTGGGTGTATATGCAGGGTGGTGAACATAGGAACGCAGTCAAAGAATGATAATATTCCTTTCTTTCTTAATCAGCTTCACCATCTGCTATTTAAACCTGTTCATTGTATTAATTAAATGTCAGAAGTGATTTTCAGAAACATAACTGCTCTCATTACAAACATGGCCTTCATGCACATACATAGAAAATAACAAATTTTTCACACGTCTTTCTTTAATTTATTTGTTTACTTTTTCAATTTCCTGAAGCTCATCTGAAGGAGCCACTGGAAAAGTACATCTCAGGTTTGAGGAAGGTGCGTCTAATCCGGGCCACCAAGAGGGAGGGGTTGGTGCGGGCCCGGTTGCTAGGGGCGTCCATTACCACTGGTGATGTGCTGACCTTCCTGGACTGTCACTGCGAGTGTCACAAGGGCTGGTTAGAGCCCCTGCTCCAAAGGTGAGGAAACCCTCCGCAAGAAAAGAAAGGCCTCTTTCTCTTGGGTATTCCGTCAAATTGTGGCATACTGGCTGGACAGACTGTCCTTTTGTCCAATTGAAGTGTCACAGAGTGAAGCACTAAATCTCTACCAGCCAGCTACAGGAATGCTGTTATGTAGCTGACTCAGACTCAGTGTGATCAGTAACTTCTCTTCAGAACGAGGGCACCGCAAAAAGTTGACACAGACATTTGAGATGAACAATTTGCTTGCTTGGTAGCACTACTGCCCCCTGTCAACAGCTCTTCCCTCCCCTCTCCACAAGGATCAAAGAGGAGCCATCAGCTGTGGTGTGTCCTGTCATTGATGTGATCGACTGGAACACTTTCCAGTATTTAGGTAACTCTGGTGAACCTCAGATTGGGGGGTTTGATTGGCGGTTGGTCTTTACCTGGCACACTGTCCCAGAGTATGAGCAGAAACGCCGTCGCTTGCCCACTGATGTCATCAGGTGTGTCACGTGATCATTTTTTAAAAATGGATAACTTTACAAAACAGGTCTTACATTGAGACTTACAGCTCTACTGTCAGCTGGTACTAAACCTCACACTGATATATCACTTGTCTTATCCAGATGAGTTATATTCTATAAGATGTAGGTAAATTGTTGTCTGAACTGTTTTTCCCCTCAGATCTCCTACCATGGCAGGTGGTCTGTTTGCTGTGAAAAAGAACTATTTCCATTACCTGGGAACATATGACACAGGGATGGAGGTGTGGGGAGGAGAGAACCTTGAGTTCTCCTTCAGGGTAAGAAACTGTGTTGTGTTTGTTCGTGTCTTCATGTACATATACATGTATTCCACATTTGCAAACCCCTGGCTTTATGGAAAATAGACACAATGCACACTCTGTCTCCATACTGACATGAGATATGCATAGCTTTTTGCCGGAGCCACAGTGCAAAACACAAGGCACTAAAAAGGCAGCCATATCTGGTTTACATTTACCAAGATCTGCACTATATGAGACTCCTCACTCCCTGTCAAAACCATCCTTAAAGAATTATAACTAAACAACCAGTGGAAACAGGCCAAAGAGTCTGATACTTTAATTGCCGTGAAGAATTTGAACATCCCATTTCCTCCAATAACTGCAATATCCCAAAGGGAAGGGACCAAAAATAGCCTTTTTGTCTCCGAGCCCTTCAACAACAACGCTGTGCTTTGTGTTGCAAGATTAAATGATTGAATCATGGCTGAAACGCTAACCAAATCCTTGTGGTGATGCTGTTGATATCTTTTAGATTTGGCAGTGTGGGGGCAGTCTGGAGATCCACCCATGCTCCCATGTGGGCCATGTGTTCCCTAAAAAGGCCCCTTACTCACGGAGCAAAGCTTTGGCAAACAGCGTGAGAGCTGCTGAAGTCTGGATGGATGAATATAAAGAGCTCTACTACCATCGAAATCCCCACGCACGACTGGTGAGTATGCACAGACAGTGTGCTTGTCCATGTGTGCATGTGCTAGTGGTGTCAAACACAACCAAAACTATTCTTCTCATTCTGGCATATTTAATGACAGAATGACTTGTTTTCTTTATGGAGAATTATGAAGGCCTTGTATTTTTTGTGACTGCACTAATCACGAAGCTGTCTGTTTGATTAATGACTTGATTTCACCAGTGACACACTCTCAATCTCACACATACATGTACAAAGTTACATGCACCCCTTTCTCTCTCAAACTACACGCACACACACACACACACACACACACACACACACACACACACACACACATGCACACTGCACTCCCCCTGTGGTGTAAAAGCTCCCCTGATTAAGTGACACTTGGGATACATGAGCGGCAGACACCCAAGGTGACAGGGCTGTCAGGGGGTTCCGGTGCGTGATTACCACCTTTCCGTGTTACTCTGTGCCAACGGCTGTAACCCACCTGTTCTTGACAGGATGAGAGCAGTGCTAACCCATGGGGTGCCCTGCCTTTGTGTGCATGCATAGGAGGGGCTGGATTAATGTGTGACAGTGTAGTTAAGAGGAGCAGATCTCTGAACACAGATCAGGAGGGGCTCATCTACCTAAGAGGAGGTAGTCTTTGCAACCCATGGCACGACAAACCCAATACACCAAAGACTCCGGAAAAACACTACTTGACTTAAACACACACACATGCCACATACACACTAGGCTCTCTCAACAATTTTGTTTCATATTTTAAAAAGTAGGATTTAATTCATATTATTTTCTGGCAGTCTTATCTTTAAACTTTTCATTTTCCGTTAGTTTGCTGTCCTTTTTCTGGCACTTCCAGCAGTTTTATAAATTCTCAGGTATTTATGAGGAGATCATTAATCTCTGTTGTAACTTTGAACAATAAATTTGTCAATGTATTCTTTATATAATCCAAATGAATCTCTTGGGAGCTGGCAGATATTGTCATAGCAGATTGATTTTCATTGGCTAATAGTCACCCTTACATTACAGCATTTAAGTAGCAACTGTACTGGTCCTTAATTTTCCCAGAATTGGCCTGACAAAATGTTGTGGCCCCCACTGGCCCTCATTGTCTTCCTACGGTCCATCGTGTCCCTTCCCATTGACAACAGACTGTCTCCTTTGGGAATCCCTCTCTTGGCCAAATAAAGAAAAGGGCCACTTAGAGCTGTGCTCGGGCAAACCACCATCATCCATCATCATCCCACAGTGCTGTGGAAGGTGTGGCGAACATATGCTCACCGGCAAATGAAAGTGGAGACTGTCTACTTCCCTGCACTGTAACTCTCTAATCGTGATCACTGTGGTGTGTATGTGTGTAACTATGTATGCATAAAGGTAATTACATAAGTACACACATACTGTTTGCATGTACTAACATGGACGCACACTTTTTAAATATACAGGTCGATCATCTTGCTCTTGTTTGACCAGGATGCAGGATGGTTGGTTGACTGTTGGGAGCTCTGTTTGTTTAAGGGCGTGTTGTTATTTATAATGTACTGTAATTATGTACAGTTGTGGAACAACTATAGATGGTGCTATTGTATACCATATCAGGACAGAGCCATGCTATGAATACGTCCTCTGACACTGCAGTTCTCCTTGCGTACACACATAAGGACTTTGTTTTCGATATGAGATGCCATTGACTGATACTTAACATCATGTAATATCCGTATTACAGCAATTCTATTTTTCCTGATATTGTCTTGAATCTCAGGTTATTAAGGCATAAAGGTGGAACAAAAATAATGAGATGGAACTATCATTTGTGGTCCGTGTTTCTAGGAGGCCTTTGGAGATGTGACAGAGCGGAAGAGGCTTAGAAAGAAGCTGGGCTGTAAGAACTTCAAGTGGTATCTGGATAACGTTTACCCCGATATTCACATCCCAGAGGATCGGCCAGGCATGTTTGGAATGGTGAGAACACATCTGAGTCTGAGTCACTGATTGTCAGGTTTAAATTAAAATCTGAATTTACCAATTATCACCAGTTTGATTGTATTTAATCCAGCTGAGCAGTGCAGACCAGAGGCTTATCGCAAAAAGCATAAAAAAACACAGTGTTCCTTTCCTTTGGCATTCATTTCCTCAACCTTGTACGAGTCCCTGTAAGCTATATTTTATAAATGCCTGAAAAAAAATATATTGATGTAACTTTTTTTGCTCATTAAAGCTTAAAAACCGGGGCAAGACCAACTACTGCTTTGACTACAATCCTACAGATGAACACACGGTGGTGGGCCAAAGCATCATCCTCTACCCATGTCACGGCATGGGTCAGAACCAGGTACTGGACATTAGACTTTCAAGCTACAGGCCATACAATCTTTCTCTAAATGTTTTCTGGTGAAAAACCACTTCAGTCTGTTGTAACGGGCATTAAAATGTCTAAATTTTAACATTGTGAAATACTAATACTCTTTATTAGACTCTGTTGTACTTGAGAACTTCAGAGTCTTATGTTTTACATTTAGTCACTGATTTTTTTTTTTTTTCAACTTTACCTCAAAACAATAAAAACCCAGCATTAGTGCACTGGCACTTTTAAACTATTGTTAAATGTCACAGATGTAGACTCATTTATCAAAACTTTTTACTTAGGTTTTAATGTATTTTTTACAAGCTCCACTGAGATTTTAATTAATTTTGATTTCAGTTCAACTGAACTCTTTGCTGTGTCTATACCTTCAATGATATGAAATTGTGCCATGTATTTGTTTACAAGAATTTGAAATGGCTCTTCAAATGTCCCTGTAGTCCTTTGAGAGTCACCTGCCCCAGTCACTAGCCTCATTCTGATTAATCTCCACCTTTTAGCACCCTTGTGTTCCTCCTCCTTATCGTTCTTCTAAAGTTACACTCTTTATTTTTCCTTTCTTACATTTTTATTTGTCATCTCCTTACTCCCTATTTTCTATTTACCTAAGACAGTAGTAGTCATGGTCATTAATAGCTGCTCAGACCCCTCTAAGTCAAGTTACAATCCTCTTATTGTATATTAGACAGCAAGGGTTTGTAGCTGTACTTTTACAAATCTGGGAATAGTGGCCTAGATCTGCCTGTCCCAGCTTGAAAAATGATATGTTGTCCCTGATACAATAGAGAATGTATTTCCCAACGCCTTTATCTTCTGTGGTTGACAGTAGTCCAGGAAACACTGAAATTTACTATTGTTACTCCAGCAGCCCTCTGTGGACACACACTGATGTCGTCTCTGTAGGAAGTGCTTGTGCTGTCTGCCTTATGATAGTGTTCTGCATGTTGCAGATTCACACTTACTCCACACTTTCAATCACAGTCTGTGCAATAACAGTATGTGTGTGTGTATGACTGTGTGCGCGTATACACAAACATGTACACACAAGCCTTCTCTGAGTACACCGTGT
The DNA here is from genome assembly GCF_016859285.1 of Xiphias gladius. NCBI lineage: Eukaryota > Metazoa > Chordata > Actinopteri > Istiophoriformes > Xiphiidae > Xiphias > Xiphias gladius. The sequence goes on along the minus strand of NC_053423.1, from coordinate 11,930,274 downwards.
ACATTTGCTTTGTGCTTGCTTTTCCCTCTGAGTCACATATGCACAGTGGCATAAAAAAGTTTGGGCAGCCCGGGTCGAAGTTTCTGTCACTGTGAATAGTTAAGTGAGTAGACGATGATCTCATTTCCAAAAACCATGAAGTTAAAGATGACCCATTTCTTTAATATTTTTAGCAAGATTACTTTTTTAAGTCCACGTTTTACACTTTCAAAATAACAAAAAGGAAAAGAGCCCGAAGCTAAAGTTTGGCTGCCCTGAATGGTCAGTACTTGGTAACACCCCTTTTGCAAAGTATCACAGCTTGTAAAGGCTTTTTGTAGCAGGTAAGAGTCTAACAGTTCCCGTTTGGGGGATTTTCGCCCATTCTTTCTTGCAAAAAGCTTCTAGTTTTGTGAGATTCATGGGCCGTCTTGCATGCACTGCTCTTTGGAGGTCTCTCCACAGATTGTCGGTGTCGTTTTGGTCAGGGACTTTGAGGGCCAAATGCAAAACCTTCAGCTTGTGCCTCTTGAGGTAGTCCACTGTGGATTTTGTGGTGTGTTTAGGATCATGATCCTGTTGTAGAAGCCATCCTCTTTTCATCTTCAGCTTTTTTACAGACGGTGTGATGTTTGCTCCCAGAATTTGCTGGTTTTTAATTGAACCCATTCTTCCCACTACCAGTGAAATGTTCCCCGTGCTACTGGCTGCACCACAAGGTCAGAGCATGATTGATCCACCCCGTGCTTAACAGTTGGAGGGGCGTTCTTTTCATGAAATTCTGCTCCCTTTTTTTCTCCAAACATACCTTTGCTCATTGCAGCCAAAAAGTTCTTCAAAACTTTTTGTGCACCACCACTCCAGAGCCAGCCAGATCTTCCTGATGGTCTCTAAACTTGAACTCCACCGTTCCTGTTAACTGCCATTTCTTATTTACATTACGAACTGAGGAAACAGCTCCCTGAAAACAATACGCTATCTTTTTATAGTCTTCCTGCTTTGTGAGAATCAGTTATTTTAATTTTCTGATTGCTAGGCAGCTGCCTAGAGGAGTCCATGGCTGCTGATTGTTGGGACAAGGTTTGAGGAGTCACAGTATTTAAAAAGCTTGAAATTTAAATCACTTGGCCTTTCCTAACAATGATTGTGAACAAGCCATGGCCTTAACAAGCCAATTAAGGTCTGAGAGATTGGTAAAAGTTATGACAGCTTTTTTTTTTCTTTCAAACTCTTAAATTGTACAAAATAAAAACAATACACTAATCTTGCTTAAAATGTTGAAAAGAATGTTTCACCTATTAACTTTATGAAATGAATGTTTCCATTTAGCTTTAATTTGACATTACACAATTTGCATGAAAAGATTGAAACCCAGCTGTTTCATCTCCTCCCACAGTTCTTCGAATACTCCACGGACGGTGAGATCCGCTATAACACAAGAGAACCTGCTGGATGCGTTGTGGGTGACAACATCAGCACCTACCTGACTGTCCAGCCATGCAGAAAACGAGGCCAACTTGTACCTGCAGATCAGAAATTTGTCCTCCGAGAGGTAATGATTACATTTCTGTTTATCATCTCTATGTCTGTATTTATAAATCCACACTTAAACAAAGAGGGGTAAGACAGAAAGTAGCATGGTGTCGGTCAAAGTGAAGGATGGAATGAGTTTTTGAGTCGCTGTCTGTTAGCGAAAGAGTAGTGTAACATGATATCTGATTTGGGGTCCACAAAGCAGTTTCCCTTTGAATTTTCTGACTTTTTATTCAGCGTTCCACATTATTTATTACTTCCCTTCTTGAACCGCCACTGATGCTTCAAAATATTGTTAGACCCAAATTCTCAAACACTGACTCGCCGTTTTCCAACTCCACACCCCTCCAATCACCTACAAACCTCTACTTTTTTGGCTTTCTCTAGCTGTTACTGATCCTCTTCTTATAGGTGCAACTGTGTCTGTTCTAGGTTTCTTTTGACTCAATCCAGAGCAGGGTGAAATATTAATACTGTTGTGATTTCTTTTTTTTTTTTTTTTTTTAGAAATAATTTCTGAAAATCTCACAGTACATATTAGATATATATATATTACTGTCTTTTTAATTAGAAAGCACTGTACAATCAGCAGAATTATTTCTCGTAAAATTCATACTTTAATAATGTAAGTCTTTTATGTGTTATTACTGGATTGAAACTGAGAGAACTGAATCATGAGGGCCCCGCTAGGACCAAAATCTAATTCATTAAACAGTCAAAAGTCACATCGAGCACATTACTGAGCTGCTCCTAGGTGTTGAGCACCAATGTGGCTGATACTAAACTGTAAATCAAAGAGCACCAGCAAGCTGGGTATTCACCATACAATGCTGGCAGTTGTTTAGCATGTGTTCAAGTGTAGTTACACCAAAGCGATGTCAGTAGCTAAACCACACTCTCTAAATGTAAACGGAGCCAAGAAAGACTGAATGGATGTACTATGGAGGCAGGAGGCGGAAAAGTGGGGAATTGAACAATAAAGGGAAGGAGAAGAGAAAATGAAGCAAATAAACATGCAAAAGAGGGTAAGTAAATGGGCAGATCAATGACGGCAGAATATGTGTGCTCCAATAGTAAGTGCTGGTGCTCTTAAAATAGTGTTGAGCATCATTCATAATGTAAAAATAATAAAGATAATACTGAGCAGCAGCCGTACCTGTAGTGTTTTGCAATAGCTGCTTTTTTAAACTACCTGCTGGCCAAGTGATCAACGAGCATGTAACTACTCTCCAACCTGGCTGTTTTCAGGACGGGAGTCTGTACCATGTGGTGAGCCAGAAATGTGTTCAGGCATTAGACAAGACGGACAACGGGACACCAGCCCCTTCACTCCAGCCCTGCTCTGACAGCCTCCACCAAAAGTGGCTGTTTGAGGAAGGAATGTAAGGCCATCAACCCTGAATACATGTATAAACCTATTCTTCATTCAGGGCCAATAATATAAGGAGGGATATTGGTGGATTGAATTGTTAAATGTTTCTTTGATGTGTGTGCCTTGCCCTGAAAGGAGCCCGAAGGAGGAAGGTTCTCTGCTCCCTTCCAAACTTCAGCCTTTGCACATTTTTCTGCCAGCGGGATTTAATGGATCAATAAGTACTTACATTCTGAAGTACTTTGTAAAAAAGAAAAAAATCTATATATATAAATATATATAAATATATATATATATAAATGGGAATATTTTTTTTCTTGGATGCTGTAGCTGGGAGATAGGAGCCTACTGCAATATGTATTGTTTTTCTCATCAAAGAGATGCTTGAGAATTAGTGATAAACTGTGCGTCTCTACATGCTGACTTTTTTCTTATTTTTATTTACCCAATCCACTGCTGGTGAAATCTTAAAGAATGAGAGATATGAAGATCACTTGCTTTATGCACAAATGGACAAAAACTGAAACACGAGGGCACCCATTTGAAAGGACGCAACTTACAAGCTAGTGGCTGGCATTAAAGTGATTTTCAGAGCCACATCATGAGGCAATTTAGGATATTTGCATCTTCTCCTCTAGAGGGGGCCAACGTGCCTCCCTGCACTTTTATTTCTTTCAGTGTCTTTCTATTTAAGAGAAAGTGGGACAAATCTTCAGGTATTTTGTTAAGAACCTTTTCAGGATATTTTGGGTGCTTGCTACTCTTACATACAGGTGGCTTAGAGAAAAGACTTGGATCACAGGCATTATGCAAGTACCTAGCAAATCTTGAACTTAATCACCTAACTACTGATAACAGGAGAAACTCCGGTCTTATTCTGTTCTGCTTTTACTGAAGTAATTTTGAAATGCAAATTTAGCTGAGATAAAATGACATGGGCCATTTTGCTAACTTTTGTAGTCATTTTTGAAAAACGTTCAACATAGTGTACTTGTCTCTGCAGCTTCATAACATTAATCGTAGCCATATTTTATGAATTTAATTCATGTGATGTCAACTATGTTGTTTTTAAATGATGTGTCTTGTAAATGAGACTAAATTACTGTTATTTCATAGCGTCACTGCAGACATATCTCAACTTTAGTCATAAATAAGTCAGAATTTATTCATTTAATGCTGGTCAGTGCAAATGTATAAAGACTGACATTGCAAGCTTAGGGTCTTCTTCCTCATCTTGCTTGTCCACTTTGAGCCCATAGAGAATGCCTGATCTAAAAAAATGTATTTTTCTATTTTGAGATATCCCTTGATGCTCTTGAACTGAATGTATATTTTGTCACAGGATGAGACAGAAAGAGAGCAGTAGTTAACGTTGTGACAGTGTCTGCACACTTATAGTACACATGCACCCCTGCTGAGAGTATGCACAGGTGAGGAGGCATTCCCTTGAGTGAATGCATATTACTCCAGTGGTTTGTACCAATTTGTGCAAGCTGCCTCTGTTTTCATCCGTCAGAATTAGACAACCATAGATCCCTCTGTTCGGGGCTGTGGTCACTTCTGTGGCTGTCCCTCAGGCTATGCAGAGGGAATAAAGGAAACAGCGGAGGAGCAGACAGTTGTTGGTGCCTCCAGAGTGCTGGGATGGCAGATGGCTTCCTGATTGATTTTCTGGTCCTCTCCCAATTCTTTATCACCACCTCTCCCTCTCTGTGTCAGAGGTGTGCAGCGGAGGACTTATCTTTTGGACTCACGCCAGCCAAGTCCTCCTGAGCACTTGTATACTCGTGTGCTTGAGGTTTGATTTATGGGCAGAAGTCATCAAGAGTACAGTTTTTGACAGCAGAAGCAGATAATGGAGGATGGTGAATGAAGCAATTTGTGACCTCTTCCTTACAATTAACCTTCACAGGCTGTTGGCCCATCAGTCTCAAAGGAGCCCTGTTAGGAATTGATGTTAGGGGATGATCATAGTAAAATAGATTTTTGCTATTGATTCAGAATGTATACTCACAATAATATAAATGGGAGATGGAAAAAGACAATTTTGCAACTACCACAGCTGGGACTTGAGTAGAATCAGAATCCCTTCCTTTGCCAGATGTAATGTATGTACAGTAGTGTGTAATAGTGACATTGTTGCAGGGACATGGTAACATCTGTGCATATGAGCTCACTTAATACAAGCCTAAAGGGACAGTGCAAGATGTGCATTACTTACCAGTCAGAGCATACAATTACAGTTGTATTGCAGTGTGTAGAGCAGTGTAAAAGAATATCGTGAGATAACTGTACTGAGTAGGATAAAGGCATAAAATGAGTTCCAAGCATATTGGAATATTGAGTAATTCCTGAGGTTAAAGTTCCCAGTAGTCCGTAATGGCTTTTGCTGGCATTACGAGTGGTACATGATTGTGTTGACAGTGCTTGGTAATAAATGGAATGGACCAAATGACCAGTGGGAGGATTATTGTCAGCCTCACAAAGGAAGGGGAGGGGCATTTGTTTTCAGGACTGTATGATGGGTGGTAAGGCTAAAAGGGCTGATTGTGCTCTTAATAGAAGAGCACCATATGCCCGAGGAAGTCCTAACAACAAGATTTAAGAAAAGCTGCTGTAGTGAGAATCATCCATGACAGATCAGTTTCACCAAGAACAAATGAAATTGCTTAATACAGTTCTCATACTGAATGTATTGAACACTTTAAGAAGTGACAGCTTTTCCATTTTCCTCAGTTTGTGTCTTTAGCCTCTAAGTGGAGTATAAATATTCTCTCCTTTTATTAAAAAGGGTTATTTATTGTTCCATTTGGCCATCTGTTATTCCAGACATGTCCTACATATCGCTGGAGTTATATTGTATGCTAATTTGATATTGTAAACACAGCTGCAATAAAATTTATGTTCGCCAGTTGGGGATCATATCTCTCTGGCAGGTCACATAGGGCTTTTATATCAGCGAAACCTTTGTCGTAAACGGAGGTGATATCCCAGGGATCTGTCGGAGCACTTGAACCTGTAAAGTGGCTGATTGCACTGTCACCCAACCCTAATGGACCAAGCAGTGCTGTTTTACAACAGCATGCACATCTTCTGTTTATAATGACAAACAATTCCCAGTGGAGACATTTCAATTATTTAAGTGGTAAACATGCGTAAATAATAATACTGGAATCAGAAACACTGTGTCTGATGTAGTAATGCTGTTAGTAACTACAGTGGCCTTATATTGTTATTGAAGGATGTAATTAACATTATGTTAGTGTTTTTCGGATCGAATAAATGGACCATATCTGATGTCAGTGTACTTCTTTAATTGTTGTCAATTGAGAGTCAAAATAAGTAAACACGTAAGTAATGTTGGATATGTGCTAATGCCTGTGCCTGCTCATTATGTTCCTTGTTTTATGTTCAGTTTAATGCCTTTAAACTGTGTATCGACATTGGCAACACTTCCAGCAGACTTAATTTATAAAAAATACTTTACTAAAAATTCTTCTGATCTCACTGTACACCATTGTTTATCCATAAGACTGTGACTCATCTGCATCCACAAGAGGTAAAACAGGCTATCATCCACATTTAACTGCGTTGGAGACGTGAATCGAGATGCTTGGAGGGTAATGAGAGAAGGAGAGAGAGAGATTTCTCCAACCATATCTGATTTGTTCGATCATCAGCTGCTGAGTGAGATGGTGAAATGTTGCGCCCACTCCAAGTCACTTTTGTTTCCCCTGGTGTTGATGCTCTGCCCTGCAGTCTTTCTCAATTACTCATTTTCGATGCTCTGCTGTTTGTTTCATAGGCTATACAGGGTGTGTGTGGACTAAGACTTTGTATCAAAAGCATGAAAAGGGAGTGATCCACCATACATGTGGATAGATGAATGTATCTTTCCATAAAAACTACAAATGTTAAAGTATTAGAAAAGGTAAAATTGCGACTGTCAATCTAAGTGTACCCCACAGCTGAAAATAATAGTGACGTATATTTGTGCCCCACTGAAGACACCGCATTAGACAAGCTGGTTTCTCTGTTGCACAAGATGACATGCTCTGATGGAAAACTTGCCAGAAATCTTTGCATTCTGACAAATGCCGCATAGACACCACTTGGCTGCTTCCTAGGAAAATGAGGAGCGCTGCTGCAGAAGGCTGTGATGCTGCTTTCTCTGGCGCTGCCTCATCCTAATCTTTTGGGTGCATCCTTGTGAAATATGCGGCACAATGTAGTGCTATAAAATATCCTGAAAGTCAGCAAAGGCGACCACAGCAATGCTGTATTTAGTTGTAGTCTACATACAATGTAGGCCCAGTTTTTGATCTGGTGTTGCATATGTGCAGCACTACAGTCTCCCACACTCCATATGTGTCTTTAATGATAATCCAAAACATGACACCCTGTGGTGCAAGTCCTTGGAGATGCTCAGGCTTCAGTTGTCAGGGAGTGAGAGGAACCATAGGAGGAGCAGCACACACATACACGCACCGATAGGAGGCCATTTCCACACTCCATGTTGGTTCAGTTTATGTAATCCCCAATACCCAGAACAGCTCAGGAGCAGTGGCTGTTGGCTGCATACATTAGATGACACACTTTCACTTTCAGGAGGGACTCCAGACGGTGCAGTAAACATGTGAGGCCTAGATACAGAGATAGCATTGCATTTCCTATGCACTGCCACTGCCTTGCATCAGATGAGGTGGATCATGCAGTGAAGAAAGCAGCAGGGCTTCCATGAAGCCTCTCAGTCGGTAAATTCTTTTAAATAACCATAACCAACTATTCAGCAGTTGATCAGTTATGTTTGAGCCATACTGCAGTTTTATTTGTTGGATTGTGTGTGGGCCACATCCATTTCGCAGAACTCATCATTTTCATGGAAATCAATTGTTCCAGGCAGCAAAGAAAAACCTAAACAGCAATTAACCTTGCCAACTTTCAACACAACAGACGTTCAGAACTGTAAACGTATCTGTTAAAACACAAGCAACATCTACAGGATTTTGTACTGAAGACAGAAAGATGTGAGTTTGAGGTTTTTATGGTCCTAAAAATATGCAGTTGTAGAACATTGATGTGAACCATAAATACCACAGTGTGACAAATGAGCACAGTGAGCATGGGAAGAATTATCCGTTGCAAATGATGTACTCAAGAGTTTCTCAAGCTTACTTCAGTGTAGGGTCGAGCTTATCTGATCCATGTCTGTGAAACCAGTCAAAGCAGCATCAAAAGGCAGATTGCTTGTCGCTTATTTGCCTCGAGTTACTCCCTGTGTTTTTTGAGTAGAGTCGGGCCTCACCAGGATCTCACTCGAGGAACAATGTGAAAAACCTGGCTCTCCAAAATATGATTCAGCTGAGAACCCCACAAGACCACAAGAAAATCTGTACTTTTCGTCTTCTGCAGTGCTGCGATTTGAATCCAAAATTCACACACAGCTACGGCAACACTAGAGTTAATTGATCATTTGCCAACTAGTCATTTTCTCATTAAAAAAATCTTCTGATCCCATCCTCATTCTGAGCAGTTTAAACAGAAGTGTTTATCCTTAAAACAAGTAGATTTGACTATTTGACTTTGATTGTGAAGACGATTGTGGATAATATTGCCCCCTTTTAAATTACTGCAAGAGTCAGAGTGTAGCTGTAAATTAGTGGACCATAGCTTTGTTAGTTGCGACTGTGGACTAGTCCTTGATAATGTGTCACTTGTCACTTGCTCGGACTTGCTACAGAGAGTATTCTGATCACGGGTGCTCTGTTGCAGACTGAGGAATACAACAGGTGGTTTTTGATCAACCATTGTGCTTGTGTTCGTGCTGTTCTTGATTTTGTGAAACTTGAAGGAGCTATCACCAAAAAACAATGCTGTGTCCCGAACATACTCCTTTTTTTTAAAGCATCTAAATGACCCAGATGGAATATGGTCATATAACAGCATAGTTTCATTTTTAAATAACTCACCAGTTGTGGACCAAAATAGTTTTTGTTTTGTTTTAACTTGTGAGAATATTCACAGGAAGATTAGTTCGGGAACATTTGCAACAGTAATAAATTGAATAAATATAATCGTTGAGGCAGGAGTAGCCAGACAGTAAATGATGAAACAGACATAAACTCCCAGTGGCTTTGGAGCACAAGGCTACTTTCAGAATCTGCATTAAGTTAATTAAGTTTGAAATTCAACATTTCTGTTGTTGTGCATGCATTTGGTGCAGATTTCTGACATAGGCATTTGGGAGTTTGTTGAAAATGTATCATTTTTTTGGGGGGGCTTTGATTATGTTTTTATGATTAATCCTTTTTTTTTTTTAGTTACAAAGCAGTTACAAATGGCACCTTTTATTTTAGATGGCTATGTTTCACTGAATGCAAATCTCTCTTGCTACTTATGGTGACACTGCCGATGGAGTTAATTATGAGAAGCATTTTCCATGGTGAGAGAGGGGAGAAGGAGTCAAAGCGCATATCACACTTGCTGCTGGAGTCTGTCAATCTTTTCTCTCCCACAGTGAATGGAAATATGAGTATGTGTTATTTCTAATGTAGATGATATGGATTGGGATATAAGTAGGAATCAAAGCAAGGTGTTGTACTTAGGTGTCTTATTTGTGCACATTTTTCTAAATGTTGGAGTTTGACTCTTCAGACTCAGATTGATGTTTCTCCACGGAGTTTTCCTCATACTCTGCTGTCGTTCCCTATCAGATGTAATGTTGAAGCCAGTCCAAGAGCAAATCATATTTGGCAGAAATTATGTATCCTGCTAAAGAGAACACCAGAGTCACATTGATTCACACCCAGACAGACTGTGATTTTTCACAGGCTCCCCCCACTCAGCCCACATTGAGAAAATACCTCTTTAATGTGTTCCTACAAGATAAAATGCTTCCACAGGCGATTAACCATTCAGCCCCCCTCCCATTCATTTCACTTCATCAGATTACTTGACCACTTGCCAAATGGCCTGCCTCTCCCCACAGGGAAATATACTGTATGTATTTCCTTTGGACAAAATGAGATGTGTTTGATTTATTGTTCCTCACACAGTCTTTTTAGACATTCGAGCAGCCTAAGTTCAGCTCAGTCAAGTGCTCAGAAAGTGTACCCTTTCCAACGCATATTTTATATTCAGGTTTACATAGTTTCCTAGAGCTGTTTTAGAGTTTCAGGTTGTGACTAGTGAAATTGGCAAAGTATCAGTTTACAAATAATGTAGACTGAATTAAACAGGGAACCGTGTATATGTTCCAATCTCACAGATTTCCTCCCACATTCAGGTTCTGACAACAAACTGAATCGCCCATCCCTGCACCAGATCAGCCAAGCCTCAGCTTCCTGGGTAAAAGGCTCGATATGTTGCACCCACTGCTGTAGACTTCGTCACTGCTGGTGTTGTTTTTAGACACATTGGAGACTTAATTTTAGCTTTTCAGAAATGGCTCCGTGAGATCTCACTGCCTGATGCCTGTTTTCTCATCACGCTCAGGAGATGAAATAAGTCCTACACCTTGACATGCTCCTGATTTGGAGTGCCAAAGACACCGACATTTTCTTTTCATAGTGTGTGATTAAATTAAATTCTGTCCTCTCTTGAGGGGTTTTTTCATTTAAGGGGTGTAGTGATGCAGGTCAAACAAACAGATCCCTTGCTGTCTGAGTGTAGTTATGTGTGAATTAAATGCCTCATCACTTTGCAGAGGGAGTTTCAGCTGTGTAAGTTAATTGTGATGGTCTTCCACATGCACAGTATACACACATTAGCATGCATAAGCGTGCTGTCTGTATACCAACTACGACCTGACACACCAGTCTGAGAAGTCTGTTGTCTGTTTTATTTTACTCTCCAGTGTGCCTGAGATGCCAAATTACCATACTCGGAGCTTATTCTGAATGAAAATGTTTTTTTTTGTTTTTTTTTTAAAATCCGTTTCCTGCCAGGGAATTAATTACAGTAGTGTATTAATCTTATCTGTTGGTGCAGAGGCAGTGGATAAGAAAATGGCGAGGGAAAAAAAGTAGCAGCAAGCAGTCAAGCTCACGCATCTGAAAACTGGCTAATGTTCTTTTAAGAGAGAGACAGTACTTAGAGTTAGCAGTCGCCAAGTCTAGCAAAAAAAAAAAAAAAAAAACAACCTATCCCTGCCTCTGCATAATTCATTACTGATGTGATGATGATTCGCTTGGTCGGACAGCCAACTACCTTGGCAATGGAAATTTAACTTAGATTGATGCAGCATACACACAGTATTAATCATCTAAGTCATTGAGCTGATGCCTTATTCAGAGTTGATAAAACATATTAATCAGGGGAAGTCTGTCAATGTGGTTACCCTCCCACTTTTTTTTTTTTTCAAAAACCATTACCATTTTACTTTCTAAAATGAGTATGTCTGTATGGTAAATATGAAGCTAGAGTCAGCAGCCAGTTACCTTAGCATAGCATAAAGACTGGACACACGGGGAAGCAGCTATCCTGGCACTGACCAAAGGTGACAAAACCCACCTATCAGCACCTCTAAGGCTCACTAATTAACATGCTGTAACTCGTTCGTTTCATTCAAAAAAATTAAGCGTCAACATGACATGGCAGAGCCAAGCTAGCCGTTTCCCCTTGTGTCTAGTTTTTAACTAAGCTAAACTAACTGGCTGCTGGCTGTACAGGAGCTTCGTATTCATTGTACAGACAAGAGATTGCCATCCATTTTCTCCCTCTACTTCTCAGCCTGAAAGCGAAAAAGTGTATTTCCCAAAATGTTGAACTATTCCTTTAAGAACGAAACTTTAAAGATACATTTTAGTGTAGGTCACCATCGGATTAGAGGATGTTGTATCCAAGAGATAATAGGGGTATTATGACCAACAAGAGTTAAGCAGTTTACAGAAATGACTAGGGTACACTGAAGAAAGCTTGGTGATGATAGAAAGGTTTTATATTTCCCTACAAAAGCAGCAGGGTATTCCTCTGCTATATACGCTGCCTTTTCTGGCGTATGGTGCCAGCCTGGTTGGGCAGCGGATCATTTGTGGGTGCAGAGTTCCAGTGAATGCCAGAGCATGGGGAAGGGGGGCGTTCTGGCAGTGAGCCAAGTCACTGACCTTTCCAGCGTGCCGATCGATAAGGCTCAACATTGCAGGGCTCCGGAAATCTCTCAGCAGAGACACAAGAAGCAGAAGACTCTCACTGTCAGATGATGCGCTAATTGCTTGTGGCTGCGAAGCTCACCTACCCCTGCTGGATGAATCTCAGTGGTAAGATTCAGCCTTCCTGCCCCTGGGCCCTTCTGTGGCGTATGGATCCTCAAATCACTTGGGGCCATGTGGCTGGTTGCTGTGAATTCGCTAGGTCACATAAGGTGGCATATACTGCATGTACATGCTGTGCATACACAAAGTCCCATACATTGCAAGGAGTACAGTATATGTGCAAATACTATAATGTACTATAGTGTATTA